>NC_066585.1:143533348-143719910 GCF_024323335.1 Lathyrus oleraceus | reverse complement strand
GGAAAAGGTATGTTCTTTTGATGACGCAGGTGTATCTACAGAAGAAGACATACTCAAGGAAGCTGTTGAGGAAACTGATTAGTCCAAAACAGCTGCCCATGAGAAGGAGGAAGATACTAGTCATGAAGAAATTGAGGAAGAAAAGACAGCTGAAGTGAAGGATCTTCCAACAGCTTGGAATCCTCAAAAGACCATCCCATTGACAACATCTTGGGAGACATTTCAAAGGAGTAATGACCCGTTCTAAGATAAGTAACTTTTGTTCTCACTTCGCGTTTGTTTCACAAGTAGAACCTAAAAATGCCAAAGAGGCCTTGATTGATGAATTTTGGCTAATGGCCATGCAATAAGAGCTTAATCAATTTAAAAGAAATGACGTTGGGAACTTGTCCCTCGTCGCGAGATCATCATATCATAGGCACTAAGTGGGTTTTTAGAAATAAGCTGATGAAAACGGAGTGATTACTAGGAACAAGCACGTTTAGTAGCACAAGGGTATAACCAAGAGGAGGGCATAGACTATGAGGAAACTTATGCTCCAGTTGCTCGCCTTGAAGCTATACGTCTTTTGCTTGCCTATGCGTGTTCTAAGGATTTTAAGCTTTACCAAATGGACGTAAAGAGTGCGTTTCTTAATGGTGTCATAAATGAAGAAGTATATGTTTCACAACCTCCTGGTTTTGAAAATGCTGAAAATCCAGATCATGTTTACAAATTAAAACGAGCTTTGTATGGTCTTAAACAAGCCCCTCGGGTTTGGTATGAAAGGCTTAGCAAATTCCTAATTGATCATGGATATTCAAGAGGTAAGGTGGACAATACTCTCTTTAAAACACAAAGGGAAGCACATTCTTTAGTTCAAGTTTATGTCGACGATATAATATTGGTTCAACTAACATACACTTGTCGAAGAATTTTCTAAGGTTAGCAGGGTGAATTTGAGATGAGTCTAATGGGGAGCTGAACTACTTCCTAGGACTGCAAATAAAGCAACTTGATGAGGGTACAGCAGTATGTCAAACAAAATACTGCAGAGAACTACTAAGCGCTTTGGAATGAATGACTCAAAATCCATTGACACCCCAATGCCTACCAACGAAAATCTAGATAAGGATGAGCATGGTAAGTGTGTAGATGTCAAAAAGTTCAGAGGTATGATTGGATCTCTCTTGTATCTTCTGCTTCTAGACCTGACATCAGTTTAGTGTTTGTATGTGTGCACGCTATCAATCAAATCCTAAGGAATCTCACCTAAAAGCAGTGAAGCGCATATTTAGATATCTTCACTGAACAACTAAATATGGGCTTTGGTATTCCAAAGGAAGTGATTGTAGTTTAGTAGGGTACTCCGATTCTGATTTTGCTGGCTGCAAATCAGATAGGAAAAGTACAAGTGGTACATGTCACCTGTTTTCAAATTCCGTGGTAAGTTGGCATAGCAAAAAGCAAGTTTCTGGGCTTTGTCAACTGCAGAGGCAGAATACGTTGCAGCCGGTAGTTGTTGCGCTCAGATTTTATGGCTGAAGCAGCAACTATGAGACTTCAACATTCAACTCAACGTATTCCTATAAAATGTGACAACACTAGTGCCATAAACTTACTAAAAACCCAGTTTTACACTCACGCACTAAACACATAGAGATTAGACACCACTTCTTCGCGACCATGTTGAAAAAGAAGACGTTGTATTTGAGCACGTTGACTCCAAAAATCAGCTTGCTGATATTTTCACTAAACCTTTGGCAATGGAACCTTTCTTCAACATTCGTCGTGAATTAGGGATCTTAGATCTTTCTCATTTGATGTCTTAAGCATGTTGCCTCTTAATTATATTATGCCTCATCATAGTTGATAAGACTTGTTTTAGATGTCAATTATCCATCACAAGATTACGCCAACAGAGGTAATATCAATCCTTTCTACAATTCTCTTATTGCTAAGTGATTGTGTATGTTAGAACAAATGTTCTTACTATAGTTGATATAAATTTGATTGCAATATTCCTTGCCTATATTGTGTGCACATTAACAATCTGACTTCTGAATCTTTCTTGGGCATAACCATCATGACATAGTGCATAATGCATATTTATACTGCATCAAAATTCATTAAAAGCTGGTTCAGCATCAGTATGCATCGACACAAAAGAAGTATGCATCGATCCATACATTCTGGAATTCATTTTTTTTTGTAAAACTGGTTCAGGATGCATCGATGCATCCATCGCATGTATCGATACACAGGCCAAATGTGAATAATAGGCATCGATGCATGACCATTTGCATCGACACATACTGATGCTATTTGCTTTAAATACACTTTTTCTCTCATGCATCGACACATCATCCAACCCTATCACTTCCTGTCTCAAGACTTCATATCATTTGTCTCAAAACCCCAAAACCAGTGGCTAACCCTAATCTTCCTCATCTTCACTCTCTCTAAAACCCTAAATCTCACATCACCATGCCTCCACGCACTATTCCAGCCAGAGCAAAAGGAAAAGGAAAGGGAAAGGAAACAGCCGGTACTTCTCAGCCACCACCAGATGTTCCTTCAAATGCCTTAAACTTACTTCATCCTGCTGTTGCTGTTGAATTTGAGGAATCCTTCAAGACAAGGTTAGTCATGAAACCCCATGTCTTTGATAAAACAGATGCTATTCACCTGCACCTAAATGAGGTGGTTGAACTACTACATGCACAAAGACTCGGGTCATTTCTGTCTACGAAGGATGACTACCATGAGGATTTCATCCGGGCCTTTTATGCTGGCTTACAAACGGTAGAGGCTATATGTTCCGGTGTTCTATCGGTGTCAGAACATATACCTTTGAAGCCTCTGATTGGGAACCGGTGTTTCAAATTCCGCTTCCGTCAATGGATGTCAAGTCCTGGCATGACCAGCATTTTGATACTGAATTTGACATGAAGGACTTTACTCCATCAATCCTAAAGATAGACAGACCGCTGAGTGAGGATGAACACGTCACGTCAGGTATGATCAAGCAAACTCCGCGTATTCTTCACTGGATTATCACACACATTCTGCGTCCAACAAACAGTGGAACATTCTCGGTTGGATAGGCCAAGCATACATCTTCTCTACATTCTGCAAAATAAGGTTCTCTTAAATTGGGCAAAATACTTTGTAAAACGTCTATTTTTCGTGCGAGACAGCTCCAAGAATGTGGCTCTAGGGTATGCTTCTCAAATTATGAAATTCTTAAGTTTTGGAAAGTTGCAATACCTATTGTTCCTCTCCTATCTCCATCTGCTGCTCAAGAGTTTGACTCTTCCACTCTATCGCATATGGGATATCGGTGGGACAAGGACCGCAAATGTTTCTACTTCTTTGAAAGAAAATCCAAAACCAGAATCTACAACTTTGACGTGCCTTCGGAATGAATCCATGTTGCTGAAGAACAGCCTGATGAAGAAATGCAGGATGCGCCTGAAACAGATGTGCCTCAAGCTGAGGCCAATGCCGGTTGGGGAGATTGGGTACCACGAAGGTGGTCTCCCACCAACTACGTACCTGAACCTACAGCCCCTCCATTCTCAGGTGGTACTTCATCCTCAATACCTACTGCGGATATCACTCATATGCTTCAACAGATGGAAATTGCTAACAAAGAACGCCATGAAGAAGCCAGAAGCCAGGTTTGGAATGTACAACAATCTGAGTGGCACAAGGAGCATCGTGACTGGCATGATGAGCATACACGGATGTATCAGAATCAACACGCTTGGCACCAAGACTTGGTTAAATGGCATCAAGTTTTCTACAACGAAATGTCTGGCTTTATGGACGACTGCCGTGAAAATCCTGGTATCATGGACAACTTTAGAAGCATTGAAGTTCAGAACCGATTTAGGCAATACTCCTTCATGGGCCAAAATCCAGACACAATGCCTCCTCCTCCGCCTCCACCAAGCTACAGAGATCCTACCAGAGATGATGAAGAGTCCTGTGGTGGCAACAATCCAAATTAACCCACCATCATTTCATATCACTGCATTTCATCATATTGCTCAAGTTCTATTTTGTTGCACAATATATGGTTTAGCTTATGTAATTCTTAAACTCGTTTAACTACTTAAATGCTTTTCACTTTTCGTTTACCTCTATGGTTATTGCCCGTATTCATTCTTTGTGAATGATTCTTCACTTTGTGAATGATAGTATTTTTATCAATATTTTTGCCATGCCCTGCTACAACATGCTACCTTAATAAACATGTATCTTCCTCTTTTTGATGTTGACAAAGGGGGAGAAAATGCAGATATGCACAAACTCAGGGGGAGTATCACACATCTTGCCAAGAATTTGCCATCATAAAAAAGGGGGAGTTTGTGAGAAAATCCTTTACTTTGAATTAATTTTGAATGATAGCAAATTGTGTGATCATCATCCAAATGTTAGCTGTGCATTACATTACATGATACATTTGTGTTTTATTGTGGTCTTATCCCATCCTATTATTGCATAACTGTACATCAAGACCTACATTGACACATCTCTTAAAATAAACACATAAAATACATTTTGTATCAGTAAGCATCAACACATAAGCCTGTGCATCGATACATACAGCATGTGGTATATCACAAAACTCTTTTTGTTCAGTATGCATCGATGCATACGAGTCATGCATCAACACATGAAAGGCAAAAGGCTCTATGGATCGATCCATATGATCCCTGCATCGATACATGACCAATTGAAACAGCCTGTGTATCAATGCATACGCATTAGGCATCGATGCATACTCTCATGTATCATGCATAAAGTTGTTTTGCTCTCTAACAGTTTCTGTTGTTGCTGCATATATAAGACATGTTATGACAGCAGTGGAAAATACGAATTCTTTGAGGGAAAACAATGAACACAAGATCAAAAGCAGTGTTGGAGCAATTGTTTGAGAGCACATAGAAACCTGAAAGAGACTTCATCTTCTTCATCTTCTCAATCACTTTTCTTCAAGAACATCAACACATAACCATTCTTGTTCTTTGGATTAAAGGATTATCGAGATAACGTTCAGTGGTACGATCAAGGATCTAGCTGTGGTTTGCAGTGGAACGATCGAGGATCTAGCTGAGTTGAAGATTGAAGGGGGTTTCGAGGAAAAACCTACTGGTTTATCCTTCAAGAACTGGAGTGTTCTTGAGGGTTTGTGAGTCACGTTTGCAGAACAGATTCAGCCGCAGCGTTGCGTTTGGAGATCGGGGGATTTCGCAAGCAGGTCGTGGAACCGGTGAATCGTTTGCAATTTAGTGCAGGGAATTCTTGATCGTGCTCAGATCAAGTGAAGGTTTATACAAGAAGAAGTTCTTGGAATTTAGAATTCTGTCTTTGTATCATAACCTTGTATCAACGAATTCGGCAATAATTGATAATCAAAGTTCTCAATTTCGTTTGAAATTGAGAGGGAGACGTACCCACACGCGAGGACGACGTGGGGAACTTCCTTACCAAATCTCTGCGTATCGTATTCTTACCTTACTCCTCTTTACGTTTAAAACAGTTTTCGCAATTTCAGTTAGTGTGTTGTGATTGTTCCTTTTACAAGACAGCAGTGGCAAGAAAACCTTTTTAATTACAATCTACTGCTGCTCACCATTGATCACACACACACCAACTGTTTGACAAAATTGTTAGTTAGGTTTTATTCATTGGAAATAGACTTTAATGATAAGTGCATTCAATTAGTTAGAATTCTGGTGTGGATTGTTCTGTCATTCTTATTCAAACCAGCATTAAACTCGTGTGTCCGGTTTTCTAGTAGCGGTTCAGAATAGACGGAAGTCGATTCGGGACTGATTTTTTCCGCCAACTTTAAAAACTCTGATAAAACTTTAAATCCGTTAAATTTTAAAGAGGTGATCTATTCACCCCTCTCGATCACTAGCCACACCGTCTAACATTTTATGCTTTTTTCTTTGTTATATGTATGTGATGAAGAATGAAGATGATATGCAGAAAATGAGGAAATAACTCAAAGCGACTACAACTTTGGTCGCAATCCCAAATATCCCCTCCACCCTATGGGGGATTTTATTAGGGTCACACCTAATGGAACACCTTTTGTCGATGTGGCTTCCCAGGTGGAGATCTAAGGTTCCCCCTTCCGAACAAACAATAGTCGAAAGGCAGGTTGTTACCCAGAGGGGATGGAAATCAAGGCGACGAGGTCTCTTAAAAAGTGTCCCTCGGTCAAGTGTCGTAGGGGGGTAGACTTCCCCCTTAGGGCAACGATGTCCTATGTTGTTGGCCTATTTGTGCCCGAGAATGGATGGGAGTTCAGGTATTCAATTTGTAATGAAGATTACTCTTATCTCTTAGACCTATATGAGGAGGATATGCAGGGGGAATTTGCCTAATTAGTCTTTCATACCCGGCGAGCATCGATAATTTTGGCGTTCGGGGATGCCGATCGAGGGGAAGTTTTCCTGCTTGACCGCCCCCGAAGTAAAAATGAGAGATTGAAGAGCCATTTCTATGATCTTATCGTTTAGCGGGATCGGTAATTGAATGAGGTTTTGGGTGTCTCTAATAAGTTTCTTGTCATAGATGTTGTCGTAGAACCTTTTAGGTATCCTGATACCTTTGAGGAACATGTACGACGACTCATACGAGAGGTGGGTGAGAAGGTTGGAGTCTCGGCCTCTACACTGGTGTCTTCTTAGTAGGTGGGGGATAATGATCATGCTCAAAGAAAGACATAATATTTGAAGAAGTCTCTAAAGGGGTTTTGAGAAAATCAGAAGAAGGTGAGAATAGTCTTTGTGCGATGCACCAAGAGAACCTTGACCTTTCTAAAGAGCTGCATAAATCCTTGCATGAGGGTTTCTTTGTTGTTGAGGTTTCTTTTGAAAGTGCTTTGAAGCAGGTAGAGTAATTTTACCATGACATTCATGTCTACCGGGATCGAGCTCGTCTTAATGAAGTCATTAAGGATGGGAGTATGGGTTCTATGGACTAGTGTACTAACCTCTCTCTCTCTCTCTCTCTCTCTCTCTCTCTCTCTCTCCTCTCTCTCTCTCTCTCTCTATATATATATATTATATATATATATATATATATATATATATATATATATAATATATATATCTATATATATATATATGGTGTGTGTGGTGTGTGTGTGTGTTTGTGTGTGTGGTGTGTGCGCGCACGCGCGTGCATGTACTTGATATTGTAACTTTAATAATTCAGTAGAATTAGCCCTGCATATATATTTCAATTTGTTACTTACCAATGTTACCTTTACGTTGTCTTGCTTATGTTCCCGATTTCATTTTCTTGGATTTTGTTATTTTCTAGTTTTTTACTAAAGTTTGTTGGACGTCTCTACGGACCGTGTCCGACCAAGGGTCACTACCCCTTCCCATGATCCTAAGTGACGACCTGGTTCGAGAACGACATACTGGCAAACCCAGTGCAAACTCTATAGTAGCTAGCTACCAAGAGGGGGTGAGTCAGTTATTTACCATTTTCAGGCTTTCTTTCCTTGTGTATATATGTTGGCATCATGGGTTTCGATTGGTTAAGTCATAAGCATATGATTATGACTACCCCTGAGTCTTTGTGAAGGGAGCTTTGATCTCTCTGGTCTTAACTCAGACTCGTCAATACCTTTCATAATCATAAAAAAATATATTTTAATGAAAAAAAATTCTTTTCATTTAATCAAGATGGTTATAATACATTGTCATAGTTTAATTTTACAGAACCAAAAAGAACTCTGAAATAACATAACTAGGTGGCATGGCCACCGCTTGTTGGTCATCTCTGAATTCCGTCAGAATTCATCCATTTTTCTTGTTTGGCCATAGTGGTTTACTTTGGCCGGAGGGGGTTGAATGACCATGTTTTTTAATTACCCCATCAAGGAAGCTAGGTTTATCTCTATTACCTAAGCCTCGCCTTCCTTTTGGTCTTCTTGTAAATCCTGGTAAAAACATTTTGCTTCATGAAGGTCGACATTGATCGTGGACAATTCACCATGTACATTGTGGTATTTGAGCTTAAGATGGACGGGGAAAGCTACTACATCTAGTAACACTACAAAAGGCCTACCCAAGATGCATTTGTGCATACTCTTGCCTCTTCTAGAGTAACCAAAAGGCCTACCCAAAAGGCCTACTACATCTAGTAACACTACATCTAGTAACACTACGATCTGGAAGTAGGTGACAATAGTTTTGGTGTCTCTCCCCTCTTCTAGGGTAACCATCCGCTCTATGTATCACCAAGGGTGGATCATAATGTCGTTGAAGGCTTGCAGGTCATACGCTTCATAGTGCAACAAATTTTCTTTTTTAATCCCATCTTTTCAAAGGGATTTGAGTACAAAATATTGCATGAACTTCCACCATCAATCAATATCCTGATATGTCAAAGTTGGATATTGCGGTTGTGATGACCAGAAGGAAGATCTCATTTGAGATTCCTACAACCTTCTCACTATCTCAAAATCTAAGGGTAGGTATTTATGAGCTCTTGGTAGAGGTATTTCACTCTCTTTTGCTGACAATCATAAACTTCACAATCTTTCTTTTCATCATACCCTGGACGAATTGCTCACTCTAGGAGCGCCTGCAGTTATGGAGGCAATGTATTGTCATTTACCCTTGTGTTGGTCCTCTTACTGTTGCTTTCTTCTTTCCCTTACTCCCCAAATGACCTCGAAACCTTATTGGGGGGCTACTTCCTCCACATGGATTCTTCTCGAGGCCTCTTTCCGTCCTAGGTGTATTCATACAGTAATCCCTTCTTAATCAGCCTTTCAATTGCATCTTTGAGCTGAATCCAGTCGTTGATGTTGTGACTTGAAATTTATGGAAATAAAAGCACTTGGATTTGTATATCTGCATATATTCCCTAATTGGGTATGATTTCGTTATCCCTAACTCCTTTACTCCATGTTTGGACACTCCTTTAAGATATCTATTGTGACATATTCAAGGGAGTATAAGAATCAAACCTTGGATGAGGCGCGCTCTTGCTTTCTTCCTTTGTTCTATCGAAATCCTTTTCAATGCCCGACTAGATCCAAGCTTCTAGGTTCCCAGATTCCTCTATCGACCAATAATTTCTCTTCATAATTGATATAGGGTTCTGCCTTACTCAATAAGTCTTTCAGGTTGGGGGTTATTTTGCCCTAATTTCTCCTACAAATCACAATCTGGCCTAAGACCTTTCTCAAAGATCCAACATTTTAGACTCTCATTTAAGCCTCCTACTGCCATAACTACTTTGGAAAAACAGTCAATATACAAACGTAGGGTCACTCCAGTGAGGATAACCAAGATGGTCGATTGTCTTTTCCTAGTGATGAGTTGAGCAGTGGGTGAAAGCTTCACATAGGTCGGGCCAAGAGTCTATGCTTTCGTTTGGGAGGGACTTGAACCAGGCTTGAGTGGACTCGGTAAGGGTTAATGGAAAAGGATTGCACTTCATGTCTCTGTTGGCGTGGTAATAGTCCAGCTAGTCATCCACATGCTTGACATGTTTGTCTGGATCTCGATTTTCATTATGTCGCGCTGCGAAAAATACCTTAGTGCATCGCGTGCTCGAAGATACAACAGAGTCGCCATCAAACTTTATTTATTCCTGAAGGAAAGGGAAAACAATGATAAAACCCAAGGGGACGAGAAATAGGTAAGGAAGTCAATTATGCAAGGGAAAGGTATTAGCATCCGTCACATTTGTTGTACTCAACGAGAACCATTTGATTGTTCTTTGCATGAATGAGTGTCCTAGGACTAGAAACTAGATAAAGGTAATTGAATTAAAGAAAAATGGACAAAAATTCCTACTTACGAGGACGAGACTTTCCCCGATGATCGTTGAATTTCGAAAAGGACGAAGGAAAATGAAGAAAATAAAACTAGAGGAATCTTCAACACATGTGAGAATTCAACTCCAATTGCTCAATAATCTTCTTTTTCTCTTACTGATTCTCTTCCTCTTTCTTGATTCTTTAGCCTGTAGGATTTGTGACTATGTTGTTGCTTGTGACGTTGTTGTTTCTTGAATGCGTGTGAGTATTGAATTTAGAGAGTGTGAGTGTTGATGTTGAGAGATGAAAACAAAGATAATTGAGAGTGATTGAAGAGATGAATCTGAGAGTGACTTGAAGAAATGATTGGTATTTATGTAATGATTGAAGAGCTCATGATTGAATGATGATTGCATGCTTATATAGAGCATGAGTTGTAATAGAATCGGGCACCTCGAGTAACTATATTAGGGAAAGAGTTGGCTCAGTTGAAAATCATAGTGTAAAGGGGTTAGGGGTTATCACACTGTTAAGTTTCAGTTAAGTTAGTTGTTAGGATTAATTTCTGTTCGAAATTGTTAATTCAGTTGTGATGTGAAGAAATATTAACATGTTAAAAAAATGGTTAGGTCTATTATTGATGTGTAGTTAGAGTGAGAAATTAGTTAGGTTAGTTGCAGTTAGAGGTTATGTGAGGTTAAAGTTGTCAAAATCTATTAGTTATTTCTGTTAGATGTTAAGTTAGATGCTCTGTTAAATGTGAGGTTAATGTTAGTTAAAAAAAATAGTTGGAGTTAGTTTCTTGTTATGTTGTTGTGATTCAATTTGAGTTTGGATGTTACTAGTTAGAATTTGTTAGCATTTGTGTAATTGATTGTGTAGGTTCTATTAGTGATTAATCTTAGATGATATTGGATGCTAGCCATCAAAGTTAACTCTACCAATTTTTGTTATACACTTGCTGAAATGTTATCATATTGTATGCAATTGCTTGGTATTGTTCAACTTGTTGAGACCATTGCATTGGTATCTTGTTGCTATGCCATGTTAGATGATCATGTTAATGTTTATATGCATGCTTTGGCGTAGAACAAATGAGTTAGGTTATGACTAGTTGGAATGACTACAAATTTGAACTAAACATGGTCAGCCTTTGTGAATTGCTTGTGAATGATTTGCCTATTGCATTGATAGGGTTGTTAGAAGCTTAATGTTAGTGTTTAAGAAGATGTTGATTTGAATGCTTAACATGATGTATCCATGAATTGGATAAATTGAATGTTAGTTGGAAATTGATGCAAGATGAATAGTATAGTGCTTGAATATGTTAATAGGTGCATATGTAATTGATGTGTACTTGGCCCCTTTTTTACAGGTTTGGACTTGGCATTGATCAACATGATGGAATCATCATAGACCACATCAATGGTCATGTACATGTTTGAAGACCAAAATGAGATGACACGTGGAAGAGGAAAATGAGGGTCTTAGAATTAGGGTTAGAAAGTTGAGTTTGGTCAACTCGTTGACCAAAAGTCAACAATTGACCAAAGTCAATTGCATGTCAACAAATGTATTTTTGGTAGGTTTTGACTTTATGTAAGGATTTATGATGTAATGTAATGTAACTTCTGATGTTTTTGAAATGAAATATGGAATTATATAACTTGATCCTCAAATGAGTTTATTTCAAATTTGCATTTGGCCTTGTGTTAATCTTGTGCAAAACATACTTGATTCTAGAATTTGAACAATGAACCTTGATGATGTCTTGAATCCACACCATCCATAACGAACAAGTGCGATGACCAAATATGATGATCACCTCATAAACAAACTTAATTAAGCAAATGAGATTCCATGGTTTACCAATGTGATATCTTCAATCCCTGACTAAATCCAAAACAAAGAATGCCACACAAATTACCCATGGATGCTAAAAGCCAAACAAATAGGGTTTCATAGAACCTGGTTCACAAGATAGAGCCTTCGAACTTGAATGCACCACTGAGGACTCTTAGGCTTGATTTCCTGGGTAAGACCTTAATTCTCTCTCAGTCATGAGTAAGAAAACTCTGAATCCAATATGCTTAATGCAAATGGTAGAATGAATGTGTCATGATGCTAATGCCTATGTAAATGAAATCACAAATCAAAAGTTAGATGAAAATGAAAAAGGGGAGGGAAACTTTTGGGGTATGAAACATTGTAACTATGGAGCTTAAAAGACTTCTATAGATATTTTAGGATCATTCTGTCTAATATACGAATGGACAAAGGGTTCTTCCTCTGTGGTTGGATGGAGGATTCTTCTTTGTTTCTTTGTCTCCTCATTGGAGGCCAAACCTTGGAAGGAGTGTGACAATCTTTTATTCCTTTAGGATATATGAAATAAGTGCAACGTATATGTCGTTAGCGGCTTGAAGATCTTTGGATTTCTTCTATATGTCTTAGCTCGACGATTTTGTGCGAGGCCACCTCCAACACGATGTTGCTATTTGAAATGGAATTGTGCAAGCTCTCTTTGATGCAAGTTAACATTTCCATGAAGGTCGTGGAATTTCGTTGTTGAACCATCTGGTACATTATTTAGCAAGTCATTAGCTTCTTGTTGTTCAAGATTTTCTTGCAGAAGCTGGACACTGGGAAGCGCTTCGCATCTGGTTATAACAGGTGGTAACATAGGTTTGACAGAAGGCTCACCTAGATTAAATTATGGAGAAATTCCAACGAATGAACAAGTTTGAGATTCTTCCATATATTCCATAGGTTGGAAAATGATTCGTGAGGGAGGAATGAAATGATTCATTATCAGGACTTGATCATCCATCCCTTGAGGAGGAAGAAGTTTCGACAACCACGACCGCTTGTCGTTGATGATAAAGGAAATTCTAACAAAATCACCTAGTTCAATAAGTAAGATATTTGAGCCTTTTCTAATTACCAAGTCGAAGGGAAACAATAGAAACTCGAGAGGAAACAACGTATTTCGAGATGGGATAAGTTGGAGGAAGGCTAGCCCAAGTTTAACGTAGATGAGAATCTATCCTTGAACGGGATTCGGGGGATGAATATTGTGGTCAAAATGATATAGGTTTAGTTATAGTGGGGGTGTATTGGACCATGTCGGGTGGAGATAACTCAACCCTCGGAGAAACCATCCCTTGAGGAGGAAGAAGCTTCGGCATCCACGACCGCTTGCCGTTGATGATAAAGGAACTTCTATAAAAAATCACCTAGTTCAATAAGTAAGATATTTAAGACTTTTTTAATAACCAAGTCAAAGGGAAACAACAAAAACTCGAGAGGAAACAACGTATTTCGAGATGGGATAAGTTGGAGGAAGGCTAGCCCAAGTTTAACGTTGATGATAATCTATCCTTAAACAGGATTTAGGGGATGAATGTTGTGGTTCAAAATGATAGAGGTTTAGTTATAGTGGAGGTGGCTTGAACCATGTCGGGTGGAGACAACTCGACCATGGGAGAAACTCAAGTTATGGTTATGGAAACCGAGTTCCCATTTGATAGTTGCTTTAACAAGATAATTTTTTTAAGGGAATTGCTAGATAATTTCGAAGATGAATGATACTCGATCTTAATCAATATTTCAATTATCTAAGTAGTGCATAAGATTCTCGATCGAGGATGAGTGATACTCGATCTTAATCAATGTTTCAATTGTCTAAGTAGTGCATAAGATTCTCCAATTTGGATTTCAGATCTACAAGAGGGGTGCCCTCTATGACCCTAAATTCAAAATAAGGTCTCACACTGTTGAAGTAAATTATACCAATATTTTTTCTACTCTGGTGTGTTTTTGTTAACAATATGGAGACATGATTTATACAAGTTTTAGTTCAATATGGACCATACAAAAGCAATCCTAACTCATGAGACATTCTAGAAATTAAAGTCTAAATTCAATCAGATACAAATAAGGATTTCTCTGGATATTTAAATTTGGATTAATCCTTTAATGTATGAAATAACATAAAAAAAAATAGGGTGTGTTCGGATATTAAAATTTGAATTCACCCCCTTACAAAAGCTGTTTTTGCAAACAAATAATATCACACACATATGGAGCCTGTTTTTTAACATATAAAATTTAAAAGCCAATTTTTATACAAGTAATGTTAGATACACATCAAAATGTATCCATGTTACATCTTTAAAAACAAAAATCCAACATTAAATACAAAAAAAAATGTCTCGTCGTTAAATACATCAAATAATGTGTCACAACTAGGGATGGAAATAGGCCAGATCGACCTACATGGGTCTATAGCCTAGCTTATTTAAGGTCAGGTCAGGCCAGGCCAGACCTATTTAATAAAAAAGTCAGGCTTAGGCTTTTTTAAAGCCTATTTAATTAAATAGGCTTTAAAAAAGCCTATGAAGCCTTACATGTCGACCTAGATTTTCATATATATTAAAGATAGTTTAAATATACTGACCTATATATGCATATATATTAGAAAAATGCTAAATAGGTTGACCTACATATGCATATATTAGAAAAATGTTAAATAGGCCGACCTATATATGCATATATAAACCAACGTATAAGACTTCTTAAGTAATATGGATTAATTGAAAACCTTAATAAGAAACAGACTTTTAAATAGGCTTTCAGGCCAGGTCAAGCCAGACAAAAAAAGAGAGCTTATAGTAGGCCATAAGCCAGACTCAAACCTTGTAAGTTTATCATAGGCCAGACTCAGGCTTTCTAAAGCCTAGCCTAGTATAGCCTATTTCTACCCCTAGTCACAAACTAAATCTATATCTATGTGTGGTTCCGTCTTTAACTTTTCAAATTTTGATTCTCTTTCGATTTCTCTAAACTTAGTAAACTCTTCCATCCTATCCAAAACATTATCCGGTCAAGTTTCACCTTCGTTGTGGAATGAGATGTCCACTCAAAGAAAGTTATTGTATAACACATTCATATTTCAAATAAACTTGAACAAAATATTGTGTTTTTGAAAGCACCTAATACACATATTATGCTTAGGTGGATTTTGAGGTGGGCCACTTTGAATTGGGAATTTCCCCCTCAAGAAATCACATTTTTCAGATATATACACACACTGTTATATACACTTGCTATAAGTTGACCCATTTCATAGAAACACATCAAGTTTTCCTCGGTGTTGGACCGCTAGCACAAGGATTAAGAGATGCATGAATTTCATTGAATTTTTATTTTTTATCCTCTATAGCTTTACGTATGATTCGTTATGCATATTCAACTCCCTGATAAGATGTTGATAGACAAGTGTATGATTCTCTTCTTTGTTACCCAACAAAATTGAAATAGCGTGATAACCTTAATTACCATCACCTCTAACATCTACAATCTGGTCAATATACTTGTGTGTAAAAACTAACATTTCTTTAATGTGTATAATTTTTATAGAAGTGTTGAAGGTGGTAAAAGTGATGGTTTATTGATGCCAACACCTTTGATAGAACTTTTTTGGATTGTGAAATCAGAGAGTCCGAAAAAAGTGTGATGACATGTTCAAAATAGGATGGCGCCTGATTAGTTGGATTGCCACTCGATACTAGTTTGACCTTCTTAGGAGCATCCTTTGTTTTTAACGGTTTTGTGGGTGATTTCAAATATATGGTTTTTCGATAGGAAATCTTCCTCGGTTTCCCTTTGATGTGAATTTTTATGTTATCGTCAGATTTGAAAAATCTCTCTTGAATCACCTCCCATTATGTCATAATAAACATATTTGATTTACACTCCTTCACCACGCCATCATCATCAAATCGAAGCCTTGTCTAGTGCGAGTAAACCTCATCCATACGTATGGGCCAATCAATTTTCATCTTTTTGGAAATTAAACAAGCATATAGAATACCAGACATCCTAAGTGTACAACAACACTTTGAGCTATCTGAACCTTTTTTTCTCTTCTCGCTTAGCTTCATGATAAATGAAATTCAAGCCCACTCGAGATGTATTACCGGCCAATTGAGAATAAAGATTTTTTCTCTGAATTTATGTTCTAATACTATGATGCTTCAATACAATGATGTTTGGATCTCTTTATGTTAATTTTGAATCATTTTGTTCACTGATATGCCACACGCCCTTATGAACAATATGACAGATTTGACATATAACTTTTATGTAGAAGAATTTATTATAGCATTTCAAGCATCTATTATGTTTTCCAATATCACACTAGGTTTGACCATTTTCCTATCTTCACCCTTGATTTTTTTGGTCCATACTATGAGCTTAAGTCAACCTCTCACTTTTTTGATGATACCTACACAGCAAATCATAAATTGTAGGAAACACCTTTGCAACTAAATTCGTTAATGCAGTATCACGGTCGGTGAAAATCACTCATGGCATGTTTCTTGGTCTTTCAACATAGTGTGACATACTTCTAAAGCCCAATAATTGTCCTCTTTTTTATTTCTAAAAATGCAAACCCAACTGAAAAATTCATATATGTAGAAGTAAAACAAACAACTTTCAAAAGTGGTAGCATGTATTTGTTGGTATTATAGATTGAATCAATTATCAACACAGATGACTCCAAAATATATCTCGAACGGTTTTTCTATCATCACAATATTTTGTACCTATATACATAATGATCATCATCCAAAAGCATAAACAATTATTGTATTTCAGATCTTGCACCTCTTATCGTCTTATTGTTTTTGGTGAGAATATTTTACACTTGCATAACATTTGCGACACTTTCGGGTCTTTTCCTTTTCAAAGTTGAGAGTAGGTTCTTGGGGTAAACCATGTTTAATTTCATGTCCGAGACAAGTTATTCTCTTCAAAATTCAGATGACATACAATAGGGTGATCAACTAACTTGTATCACAAAGCATGATTATCTATACAACAAACCACATTAAATGTCCATGTATTATTCGTCTTGTGGTACCCACGTAACTTAAAAGGACATTCACATTTCCTCGTATTGGTGTCATCGTGTTTCAACTTCTAGATAAGTTACTTATACTTGTCCTTCTTTCGCATCTCATCGTCATAAATGTCTGTTGTCTATCAGAACTAGAGTTCGACCTCACGATTACGATGATGAACCCTAATTAGGAAGTTTGTGTGCAAACTCATTAAATCATATGTTCACGTATAACAAACTCTTATTTATTTGTAATTTTTTTCCAACGTCTACCTGAACACCCCTAGTTCAACATCCATAGATACAATAGCCTCGAAAGCAACATCAGAGACATCATCAGGGTGCACCATAACTACAACTAATCATAGCGGAAGACAATTCAAATTCAACATCAAAACAGTCGGGATTTCAAATTTCAGACATAGTGTAACAGAATCCGGATTTCAAAATCCGGACACAATGTACATATTTCAACAAAATAAATCAGGTGATCTCAAGCAATGATTAATGAAATACATTTACATTACATGAAATTCCAACTTTTTTTTATCCTTTTGATGTCTAAGTACAAAAGAATGTTCTTTTGAAGTAAAAATCTTGAATGAGAATGAAATGATGTTTTTGTAGGATTTTTCAAAAATGATGTTATGGTCATGAAGAGTGGTATACATGCAAGATGATAGCTAAATTAGTTTTCCCGCTTGGAATTCCGAATATTGTAATTTGAACGGCGTCCGAAGATTAATTTTCAAACATATTGTTGGTAAAAATGGTGGTGACTCTCTAATTTAGTTATTTGGTGAATGAAAGACGCGTCTGAATTTTGAAATCCAGACGATACGAAGGGCATTTTGAGATTTCTATAAGATATGTGATCACTACATGAGGAATAGTAAACGACACCCTTCTAGGAATATGGTGGGGGTGTTTGGTTTGAATGATTCAATCTATCATAAACTGTTTTTGCTAATAGAGCCAAAAATAAGCTGGCTCATTTGCTAGCCCAACAAGCTCATGTCTAATAGGGTGTAGATAGAAGAATTGTTTGTATTTGTTCAAGCCCAATATGTTTTTATTGTTCAACTCAAACCATACATCACATAAAGTTCTTATTACTCTACTTCCAAACTTGAATGAATGGACAATAAGCAATGGGAGTAGTGGTGGATGAGTTTCATTTCCACGTGTCATTATGAATTTTATCATTCACTCACTCATTACCATGGAACAAAACATGACAAAGATAAGGAACCAATCTTAAGAAAAAGCTCTACCCAAAAAAATGAGCTGCTCATTCAGCCTCCATGTTCCCAAAGCTCTACCTCCTCTTCCCTATTATTCATCATCATCACCTTCTCTCTTCATTTCTTCCAAGCTCAAACCATTCCACAACAACACTTCTACTCCTTCCAACCAATCACGACATGTATTCATTTTCTTTAGTCATCTATTTTACTTAGCTTCTTTCATTCTACTATTATTAGTTAACCTGTTAACCTATTCCAATTGCAGATAGTAAAATGCAGCACCCAAAAGCCAAAGGATCATGTCAGTCTAAAGAAACCAAATTTGGCACTGCCCATAGGAGCAGTACTCTTGGCCTTGGTCAGACTCAAGCCTTGCTACTCTTTCAAATACATAGTTATAGTGTCTCTAAAATTAGAGAGAGATTTTATATTGTGTCTCTAAATTTTGGTAGTGATTATTTAAACAGGCTGAGCATCCAGCAGCATTAGCAGTAACTGGAACAAATAATCATCCACAAGAACTCTCATTCATTTTGATACAACTAGGGATTGTGTTCTTTTCTACTTCATTACTGCACCAGTAAGTTTTATTTCATTTCACAGCTTATGAAGGTGAGTGAGAGCATAATAGCTGAATTATATTATTGCAGCCATTGATCTTGTTCTGGCTTTGGAAAAGATGGTACAGAAGAAAGCTTGTTGAAATGTATTTCCAGTTCATGTTTGTCTTCATTTTCTTCCCAGCGTAAGTGCTTCTTCTCTTATAAGTGATTATTAGTTAGTTATAACAAGTTGCATGTGATTAATATTTCGTTTTCTTTGTAATGTAGGTTACTTGTTTGGGTACCGTTTCTAAACTTCAGGAAGTTTCCAAGGGATCCAGACATGGAGTATCCTTGGTCTATACCTGAAGATCCTTCAAAAATAAGAAATGCATACTATAAGTACCCTTTTGCTGATCCTGAGGATTATGACTAGTCATCAAACTACCAATAACAAATCATATGTATCATTTTATGCCTAAACTACACTATTATTGATAAATACGATTTGGTTATACCTTTTTTTTCTGCTTTGATCTTTGAATGGCCATTCAGCTGTAACTTTGTAAAAATTAAAGGAACTTTTGAATTCAAAGTTGACACCACATTTCCACTTTGGTGTTGAGCAATGTCATGCTGTCAATTGAATTCTGTTAAAAGAAATCAACTTATCTTTGTTGAAACTTAAGGGAGAGTTTGGTTGGGTTGAATCAATACATTGATCACATAAGTCAATAAGTTAATTGTCACCATAATTTTTTATCTCAAATTTTAAGATATAAGATTATATTAATTTTTTCATTTATAAGATGCGCAGTCACACTCTTTATATTTAACGTGGAATTTTAATTTAACTCACGTTTGACACATCACGCATCTCAGTGTGAATGGTGAGACTCTTTGCGTCTTTGACTCAACATTAAAAATCTATTTCATTCCTCCAGAGTTGAACCGGTCTCGAACTCTTATACCACCGTTGGATCATAAGTGGGATCTTGGGGGATCGACCATATTGGACTAAATGTATTTAGTCGAAGATGTGACGTCTCATTCTCTTGCAGTTCTAGAGAATTTAAGAAGTTGTTCCTAACTTTCTCGGACTTTTCGATAAGTGGCATCAGAGTTTTAATTAGGTTTGTTAGAGGAACAAGAATTAAGTCATGTGTTGATTCCGGTTATACGATGGGTGAGACTCGAACTTGTGGAAGAGTTTGTTGGGGTTAAGTCTCATATTGCCTATGAATGGGTAAAATGTTATATTTATAAAAAAAAGGTGGCTCATATACCTAATGTTTGATGTTTTGGACGGAGATGTGGTGCATCCCTCTCTTGTGGTTTTGGAGCATTGAACTCGTTATTTCTCTTGACTTTTTCAGACTCCCCTAACAAGTTATGATTTTCTATGTTGTGTAGATTAATGTCTTGTAAAAGTTTTGATGATCACAATTAAACAAGAATAAATATATCATAAGCACCATCAACCGAGAAACAAGCACAAGAAAAAGTGTTCACAGTTCTAGTTGAAAGAGTTAAACAAAGTTAAATCAAATAATCAAAAGGAACTCAAGTTGTGAAATATGGTTTGATCTTGCGCTTAGTATTTTACCTTGTAGTTTGATCGGTTAAATGTAAATGAAGCAAGAGTAATTCTTGCATCACTAAGGCGGTGCACACATAGACAAAGCGGTGCACACATAGACAAAAGTATTTTAAATTTGTCATCCTTTTATTAAAAAAATTTAAAATCAATTCGGACAAATATATAATCAACTAAGAAGCCTTCTAATTAATTCGAAAAGCAAAACTTAATTGTCTAATCAATTAGGTCTTTCTTCTAATCGATTAAAGTGAAAGTAACACCTCTTAATGGATTAGGTAGGTTTGTTAATCGATTAAATGACTCAAGAAATTAGGGTTTCCTTTTCTTGTTTAACCTAATTGATTAGGTAGATGTTCTAATCAATTAGGAAGCACCAAAGTCTATGGAGTGTTTCCTTTTTTAGAAAATTATTTCCTATATAAAGAAGAACTTTCCTCACTTCTAAAAACATCCAATTTTTTTTAATAGTCATATCTTATATCTCTAATGTTTGTTGGAAATCCACCAAAATTTATGGAGAATTCCAATCAATCTTGATGAACAAGATTGTTATCACGCACACTATAACAATGAAAAGAGAAGAACAATGGAGAAAAAAATAAAGTAAAAAACGATGAAGGAGAAGAGTAATAAAATTCTACAGAGTTTCTCTCTGCCCACAAACTGTGGAAAACTTCTGATTCACTTTGCAACTGCAAAATACTGTGAATACAATGTTATGAACGCTCTATTCACTTCATTACAAAAATAAGGGTTACTCCCTCTATTTATAGATTTAGGTTAACTTGGACCTCAAGTCAAAACTCAAAACTATAAAAGCCCAAAATAACTAACACTACTTAAATAAGCATAAGTCGAAATCCTGTGTGAAGCAACATGCTTCGACACTTCGACACACTAACACAACTCAAAACACTAGGTGGTTTGACACTTCCTTGTTCTGTCGAGCAACATGCTTCAACACAAGGAATTATAATTTAATACACCATCTAATTCATTGTGTCTAAGCTATCTACATTCATCATAGCTCTTAGTCTTATGAACACTTCGACATGCACTCCCTTCGTCATGATGTCTGCAATCTGATTCTCAATTCTGCAGTGTTCCACATTCGTCTTCCCATCTACTACCTGCTCTCGAAGATAATGGAACCTCATTTTGATGTGCTTGCTTCGACCATGTTCTATCAGATTCTTTGCCAAATTGATAGCTGACATGCTGTCTGTAACACCCCGAATAAAATAAGAGAATTATTTAAATTAAGTTAATAATATATTTATTAATTTAATTAAATAAATTGAATTATTGGATTATTATTATTATTATTATTTGGAATAATAATTAGTGGAAAATATATAAGTTGGAATAAGAGAAAAGGGTTTTCATTTTTTGGTAAAGAGTTTTCACGTGAAACAGAGAAGCGGCTGAAAAGTGGAAAGTGGAGAAAGGGCAAAGAGGAAGAGCTAGAGAGCAAAGGTTGAAGAACGGAAAAGCTTGAAGCTTAGAGATTGCCGGATTATCTCAGGTAAGGGGGGTTTATCGTCGTTTAATGGGTATTATAGATTAACATGTCATGGGTAGTGATAAACCGTTGAAGTGACCCTAATTGGGATGTTGAATGCTGAAATATTGTGATGAATAAGTTGTATTAAAGCTGTAATTGAGTCCGTAATTGTGTGAGTCGTGTTCCCCCGAACGTATAGCTTTTTACGGAAATTGAATCGGAGGTCCGGAAGTCCTCCAACGGCGGAAAATGCGGAGAACTCTGCATTCTGCCTTGTGTTAGCGCAGGAACTGCTGTTTTGTCTGCGTTAACCGGTTAACCCAGGGCGTTAACCGGTTAACACTGTTATATTTGTGAAAATGTGCTGTTTTGCCTGCGTTAACCGGTTAACCCAGGGCGTTAACCGGTTAACACTGTTGCGTTTTGCCAGAAAGTGTGTTTTGTCCTGCGTTAACCGGTTAACCCAGGGCGTTAACCGGTTAACACTGTTGGAAATTTGAAAATTTGATATTTTAATGTTGTGAACCTAATTGGTGATTGGCCTATTATAGTTAATTGTGAGGAGTAATTTTGTTGGATTTATGTTATGAAGTGTTGATACAAGTATGTTGCTGAGTTGTTCCGTGTACGGAAAGTTGTTGAAAATACTGAGTTGTAGGCTTGGTGAGCCAAAGTTGATTATAAGTTGATGTTGTTGAAAACATTGTTGTATTGCTATTATTATTATGTTGTCGACAGTTTAAAGTCGTGTATGCCATGTACATTCATATGCATTAAGTAGGAGCTTTGCTCACACCACGTTGGCCTGGATTGGCAAATTTTAAGTTGAAAGTTGAAGGCTTATGCCTTGATGCCCAATAAAATGGCAATGATTTTAAGTTGGGAGTTTTACTCCGATTGGTACCACATGCATGACGAGTCGAGTCTCATTTGAGTTGCATTTTATGTTGTTATTGAGTTGCATTTTACGTTGTTATTGAGTATGATATTTGAGTTGATGTGCCGTTACTGAATGCATGATATGATTAGGGTGATTAACGTGTAAATTTACTTAGCATTACATGATGATTTATAATGCTTATTATATCGATTGAGGAACTCACCCTTACAACTATTTTTCAGGTAACGAGCAGTGAGTGAGTAGAAGCTAGTGCTTGGAGTCTAGTGTGGTCTCCTTAGTGGGTCATGCTCTGATAGATGTAACATCGGGACGGGATGTTTTAACTTGTTGAATAATTTTATGTGTAATGTATTACATATGTTGAATGATCTCTATCCGCTGCGTATTTTGCAAGAAGTGTTTATGTTGAATTAAATAATGAGCATGACTGAATTTTATGGTGAAATGTGTGAAGTGTTGTGTGACACCCTTAACTGCAATAATTACTCTGATTTATATATTTGTTGTTGTAAATTAAATATTTGGGGTATTTTAGAAGGGTGTTACATTAGTGGTATCAGAGCAGGTCGGTCTGTCCGGCCAGTTGTCGTGTCGTTACTGTCTAACAATTGTGTATTGTTACCAATCTAACTTTAAGTTGTGTTGTATTGATAAGTTGAAATGGCTGGAAGGAATGACGCTGCAATGGCTGCCGCAATGCAAGCGATGGCACAAGCTGTGCAGAACTTGCCAAATGCTGGTGGTGATGCTGGATCACGTAGCTTGGCGACTTTTCAGAGAGAGAATCCGCCGGTGTTTAAAGGGAAGCATGATCCAGATGCAGCCTTGGGATGGTTGAAAGAGATTGAGAGAATCTTCCGTGTTATGGATTGCACTCCAGCTCAGAAGGTTCGGTATGGTACTCACATGCTAGCAGTCGAAGCTGATGACTGGTGGCTAGAGACTCACGAGAGGTTGACCGTGGCAGGTGAAGTCATTACTTGGGATGTATTCCGTAGGGAATTCATGAGGAAGTATTATCCGGAAGATGTCCGTGGTAAGAAGGAAATTGAGTTCCTTGAGCTGAAGCAAGGAAACATGTCTGTCACTGATTATGCTGCGAAATTTGTGGAGCTGTCCAAATTTTATCCTCATTACACTGGTGCTGGTGCTGAATTTTCAAAGTGCATCAAGTTTGAAAATGGACTGCGCTCTGAAATTAAGAAGGCTGTTGGGTATCAGAAGATACGCATTTTTACTGAATTGGTTGATAGCTGCAGGATATTTGAAGAAGACAATAATGCTCATTACAAGATTGTCAGTGACCGCAGGGGCAAGCAACATCAAAATCGTGGCAAGCCGTATGATGCTCCAGTGGGAAGAGGGAAAGAAGGAGCTGCTCCGGCTCAGAGGACCAGTAGGGGAGGTGCTCCTGCTGGTATAGTTTGCTTCAAATGTGGTCAGGCTGGTCATAAGAGTAATGTATGCACTGCTGAAGTAAAGAGGTGTTTTCGTTGTGGTAAGACTGGTCATGCAATAGCTGATTGCAAGCACAAGGAAATGATTTGTTTTAATTGTGGCGAAGAAGGGCATATTGGAAGTCAGTGTCAGAAGCCAAAGAAATCTCAAACTGGAAAGGTGTTCGCTTTGACCGGAACTCAAACCTCCAGTGAGGACAGACTTATCCGAGGTACGTGTTATATTAATGGCTTTCCTCTTGTAGCTATTATTGACACAGGTGCGACTCATTCCTTTATATCTTTGGATTGTGCTGTGAAACTTAAGTTAGAGATATCTGAGATGTTTGGTAGTATGGTAATTGATACTCTTGCGAAGGGTTCAGTGACTACTACTTCGGTTTGTTTAAATTGTCCTTTGAGTATTTTTGGTAGAGACTTTGGGATGGACCTAGTGTGTCTTCCACTAGTGCAGATTGATGTTATTCTGGGTATGAACTGGTTGGTGTTTAACCGAGTTTCTATCAATTGTTTTGATAAGACGGTGGTCTTTCCTGAGATTGAGGAGGGAAAGAGTTTGTTTCTATCAGCAAGGCAAGTGAATGAGGAAGTAGCTGATGGGGCAGATTTGTTTATGCTGTTAGCGACTTTGGAGGCTAAAGATAAACTGGTGATTGGCGATCTAGCCGTGGTGTGTGATTTTCCTGATGTGTTTCCGGAAGAGGTGAATGAATTACCGCCAGAGCGGGAAGTGGAGTTCTCAATTGATTTGGTGCCTGGTACTAGGCCGATATCGATGGCTCCGTACCGTATGTCTGCTGTTGAGTTAACTGAATTGAAGAGTCAGTTGGAAGATCTGTTGGATAAGAAATTTATTCGTCCGAGTGTGTCACCGTGGGGTGCACCAGTGCTATTGGTTAAAAAGAAAGAAGGTACGATGAGGTTGTGTGTGGACTACAGGCAACTGAATAAAGTGACGATCAAGAATTGGTATCCTTTGCCGATGATTGATGATTTGATGGATCAGTTGGTTGGTGCAAGTGTGTTCAGCAAAATAGATTTGAGATCTGGGTATCATCAGATCCGTGTGAAAATCGAGGATATTCAGAAGACTGCTTTCAGAACAAGGTATGGACATTATGAGTATTCTGTAATGCCTTTTGGTGTGACTAATGCGCCTGGAGTATTTATGGAGTATATGAATAGGATTTTCCATCCGTACCTAGACAAGTTTGTTGTGGTGTTTATTGATGATATTTTGGTGTATTCGAAATCTGAAGAAGAGCATGCTGAACATTTGAGAGTGGTTTTGGGAGTTCTACGAGAAAAGAAGTTATTTGCTAAATTGTCCAAGTGTGAATTTTGGTTAGGAGAGGTGAGTTTTCTTGGTCATGTGATTTCAAGAGGTGGTGTTGCTGTTGATCCTTCTAAGATAGAAGCGGTGTCTAAGTGGGAAGCTCCGAAGTCTGTTGCTGAGATTCGAAGTTTCCTTGGTTTGGCTGGTTATTATAGGAAGTTCATTGAGGGATTTTCTAAGTTGGCGTTACCATTGACGATGTTGACTAGGAAGGGGCAAGCGTTTGTTTGGGACTCAAAATGTGAAGAAGGTTTCCAAGAGTTAAAGAGAAGGTTAACTACTGCTCCTATCCTGATATTACCGAGTTCGTCGGAATCATTTGAAGTTTACTGTGATGCTTCATTGTTGGGTTTGGGTGGCGTGTTGATGCAGAATAAGCAGGTTATAGCTTATGCTTCAAGACAGCTGAGAGTTCATGAGAGGAACTATCCGACGCACGATTTAGAGTTGGCGGCTGTGGTGTTTGTTCTGAAGTTATGGAGGCATTACTTGTACGGGTCAAGATTTGAGGTTTTCAGTGACCATAAAAGTTTAAAGTATTTGTTTGATCAGAAAGAGCTGAATATGAGACAGAGAAGATGGTTAGAGTTTCTGAAGGATTATGACTTTGGTTTGAATTACCATCCGGGTAAAGCAAACGTAGTGGCTGATGCATTGAGTCGGAAATCATTACATATGTCTATGCTAATGGTTAAGGAATTGGATTTAATTGAGCAGTTTAGAGACTTGAGTTTGGTGTGTGAGAGTACTCACAATAGTGTTAAATTGGGAATGTTGAAGTTAACAAGTGGTATTCTGGATGAGATCAGAGAGGGTCAGAAATCCGATGTGCTTTTGGTTGATAAGTTGACTCTAGTAAATCAAGGTCAAGGTGGCGAATTCAGAGTTGATGAGAATGATGTTTTGAAATTTGGTAATCGGGTGTGTATTCCGGACGTTATCGAACTTAAGAAGAGTATTCTTGAAGAAGGACATCGTAGTGGCCTGAGTATTCATCCTGGAGCTACGAAGATGTATCATGATTTGAAAAAGTTATTTTGGTGGCCGGGAATGAAAAGAGAAATTGCGAGTTTTGTTTATTCCTGTTTGACTTGTCAGAAGTCAAAGATTGAGCATCAGAAGCCGTCTGGGCTAATGCAACCGTTGGCTATTCCAGAGTGGAAGTGGGATAGTATCAGTATGGATTTTGTTTCTGGTTTACCGAGGACAATTAAGAATTTTGAAGCTATTTGGGTGATTGTTGACAGATTGACAAAGTCGGCTCATTTCATTCCGATCAGAATGGACTATCCGTTAGAGAAATTAGCTGAGTTGTATATTGAGAAAATTGTAAGTTTGCATGGTATTCCGTCGAGTATTGTTTCGGACAGAGATCCTAGATTTACATCGAAATTCTGGGAAGGTTTGCAGAAGGCTTTGGGAACTAAACTGAGATTGAGCTCTGCATATCACCCGCAGACTGATGGTCAGACTGAGAGGACGATTCAGTCACTAGAGGATCTGTTGAGGGCTTGTGTTTTGGAAAAGGGAGGTGCTTGGGATTGTTATTTACCTTTGATTGAGTTTACCTACAACAATAGTTTTCATTCGAGCATTGGTATGGCGCCGTTTGAAGCTTTGTATGGTAGGAGATGTCGGACACCTTTATGTTGGTATGAGTCCGGTGAGAGTGTTGTGGTTGGACCGGAAATTGTTCAACAAACTACGGAAAAGATTAAGATGATTCAGGAGAAGATGAGAATTGCTCAGAGTCGTCAGAAGAGTTATCATGACAAGAGGAGGAAATCACTTGAGTTCCGAGAGGGAGATCACGTGTTTCTTCGTGTTACTCCGATAACTGGGGTTGGTCGAGCTTTGAAGTCAAAGAAGTTGACACCTCGATTTATTGGTCCTTATCAGGTTTTGGAGAGGATAGGAGAGGTAGCCTATCGTATCTCTTTACCGCCGTCACTTGCGAATTTGCATGAGGTTTTTCATGTGTCTCAGTTGAGGAGGTACATTCATGATCCGTCGCATGTGATCCAAGTAGATGATGTACAGGTAAGAGATAACCTGACTGTTGAAATATCGCCTATGAGGATTGAGGATCGAGAGTTGAAGCAGTTGCGGGGTAAAGAGATTGCCTTAGTGAAGGTAGCTTGGGGAGGACCAGCAGGTGGCAATGTGACTTGGGAACTGGAGAGTCAGATGAAAGAGTCTTATCCAGAGTTATTTGCTTGAGGTATGTTTTCGAGGACGAAAACTCTTTTAGTGGGGGAGAGTTGTAACACCCCGAATAAAATAAGAGAATTATTTAAATTAAGTTAATAATATATTTATTAATTTAATTAAATAAATTGAATTATTGGATTATTATTATTATTATTATTTGGAATAATAATTAGTGGAAAATATATAAGTTGGAATAAGAGAAAAGGGTTTTCATTTTTTGGTAAAGAGTTTTCACGTGAAACAGAGAAGCGGCTGAAAAGTGGAAAGTGGAGAAAGGGCAAAGAGGAAGAGCTAGAGAGCAAAGGTTGAAGAACGGAAAAGCTTGAAGCTTAGAGATTGCCGGATTATCTCAGGTAAGGGGGGTTTATCGTCGTTTAATGGGTATTATAGATTAACATGTCATGGGTAGTGATAAACCGTTGAAGTGACCCTAATTGGGATGTTGAATGCTGAAATATTGTGATGAATAAGTTGTATTAAAGCTGTAATTGAGTCCGTAATTGTGTGAGTCGTGTTCCCCCGAACGTATAGCTTTTTACGGAAATTGAATCGGAGGTCCGGAAGTCCTCCAACGGCGGAAAATGCGGAGAACTCTGCATTCTGCCTTGTGTTAGCGCAGGAACTGCTGTTTTGTCTGCGTTAACCGGTTAACCCAGGGCGTTAACCGGTTAACACTGTTATATTTTGTGAAAATGTGCTGTTTTGCCTGCGTTAACCGGTTAACCCAGGGCGTTAACCGGTTAACACTGTTGCGTTTTGCCAGAAAGTGTGTTTTGTCCTGCGTTAACCGGTTAACCCAGGGCGTTAACCGGTTAACACTGTTGGAAATTTGAAAATTTGATATTTTTAATGTTGTGAACCTAATTGGTGATTGGCCTATTATAGTTAATTGTGAGGAGTAATTTTGTTGGATTTATGTTATGAAGTGTTGATACAAGTATGTTGCTGAGTTGTTCCGTGTACGGAAAGTTGTTGAAAATACTGAGTTGTAGGCTTGGTGAGCCAAAGTTGATTATAAGTTGATGTTGTTGAAAACATTGTTGTATTGCTATTATTATTATGTTGTCGACAGTTTAAAGTCGTGTATGCCATGTACATTCATATGCATTAAGTAGGAGCTTTGCTCACACCACGTTGGCCTGGATTGGCAAATTTTAAGTTGAAAGTTGAAGGCTTATGCCTTGATGCCCAATAAAATGGCAATGATTTTAAGTTGGGAGTTTTACTCCGATTGGTACCACATGCATGACGAGTCGAGTCTCATTTGAGTTGCATTTTATGTTGTTATTGAGTTGCATTTTACGTTGTTATTGAGTATGATATTTGAGTTGATGTGCCGTTACTGAATGCATGATATGATTAGGGTGATTAACGTGTAAATTTACTTAGCATTACATGATGATTTATAATGCTTATTATATCGATTGAGGAACTCACCCTTACAACTATTTTTCAGGTAACGAGCAGTGAGTGAGTAGAAGCTAGTGCTTGGAGTCTAGTGTGGTCTCCTTAGTGGGTCATGCTCTGATAGATGTAACATCGGGACGGGATGTTTTAACTTGTTGAATAATTTTATGTGTAATGTATTACATATGTTGAATGATCTCTATCCGCTGCGTATTTTGCAAGAAGTGTTTATGTTGAATTAAATAATGAGCATGACTGAATTTTATGGTGAAATGTGTGAAGTGTTGTGTGACACCCTTAACTGCAATAATTACTCTGATTTATATATTTGTTGTTGTAAATTAAATATTTGGGGTATTTTAGAAGGGTGTTACACTGTCGATCTTCGTGGTAACTGCTCCATGACTTTTCGATGTTATCTCTTCGACCAGATTCACCATCCATGTTGCTTGACATGCACAAAGAGAAACAGATATGTATTCTGCTTCGCACGACGATAATGCCATTACTGCCTCTTTTCTCGAACTTCCAAGCAACTGATGTATCACCTAGCATAAACACATAGCCAGCTGTGGATTTTCGATCCTCAGCATCACTACACCAACTTGAGTCGGTCTATCCCACTAATTTGCATTCTTTTCATTCATCAACTGCAGGAAACAAAATGCCATAGTCGAGAGTTCCTTTTAGATACCTTAGTATGCTCTTTGTCGCTGCTATATGTGATACATTTGGCTTCTGCATGAACCTACTCACCATACCTATACTGTATGCTAAGTCAGGCTATGTATGACAAAGGTATCGAAGTGACCTAATAAGTCTTCTGTATTGGGTTGGGTCGACATCATCTTCATCTGAATCTTTCGATAGTTGTAATCTAGGCTCAGCTGGAGTCGAAGTTGAGTTAGAATCTTGCATCTCAAATCTCTTGAGAGTTTCGCCTGCATACCTTCTTTGATGCATCATCAAACCTCTACCACTCTTGTAGAATTCGATGCCAAGGAAATATGAAATGTCACCCAGATCTGACATTTCGAATTTCCTTGTTGAGATCACCTTTGAAGTCTTTGATCTCCTTCTTGCAACTACCTGTTATCAATATGTCATCAACATAGAGGCATAGTATAAGCAATTCATTCTTGCTTCTTCTTACAGATACTCCATATTCAGATTTGCACTTCACAAATTCCTTCTCCCTTATAAAGCCATTTATCTTCTTGTTCCAAGCTCTTGGAGCTTGTTTAAATCCGTACACGGCATTATGCAGCCTGTACATTTTTCTTTCTTCGCCATGTTTCACAAACCCAGTTGGTTGTGCAACATAAACTTCTTCTTCTAAGGGGCCATTAAGGAATGCGCATTTCACATCCATCTGACACATCTGCCAGTTGTTCATGTTTGCTAGACCAACAACCAACCTGATTGTTTCGATCCTAGCAATAGGTGCAAAAACGTCATCGAAGTTGATTCCTTCTTTCTGAAGAAATCCTTTCGCCACAAGTCTCGCCTTGTTTCGAATCACTTCTCCTTTGGGATTCAACTTCACCTTATATACCCATTTCACATCGATTGCCTTCTTGTCTTGGGGCAATTCGACAAGTGACCAAGTGTTGTTGACTTCGATTGACTTCAGTTCTTCGTCCATTGCTTTCATCCACTTTGAATCTTTCAATGCCTCAACTGCATTGACAGATTTGACATCTGTGTAGAAAGCATAATGTACCAACTCACCTTCTTCATCGACCACATCATCTGATGTAATCACACATTCTTGCAACCTTGCAGGAATGTGTCTTGTTCTTTGAGGTCTGCTTGGGCCTGCTTCACCTCTGACTTCTTCTTGTCGAACTTCTCTTTCGACTTCACTGGCTGGTTCGTCACAAAAGATTCTCACCAAATATTTCTTGACATTCTCAGTCCAATCTCATTCTCTAAGCTCATCTATGATCACGTCCCTGCTGATGACCACTTGCTTTTTCACTAGGTCGAATAACTTATATCCTTCAGTCGAATGATATCCTATCAGGATCATCTGATTCGACTTGTCATCAAGTTTTCTTCTCAACTGATTTGGCACATGTCTATGTGCTATAGATCCAAACACCTTCAGATGACCCAAGCTATGCTTGACACCAAACCAACATTCTTCTGGCGTGATTCCTTATAGCTTCTTCTCCTGACATCTGTTCAGGATATATGCTGCAGTTGACACAGCTTCTCCCTATAATTCTTTGGATAGATGTTTGTCTTTTAACATACTTCTAACCATAATCATGATGGTTCTATTCTTCCTTTCTGCGACTCTATTCTGCTGTGGAGTGTAGGGTGACACCACCTCATGCATAATCCCTTCTTTCACACATAATGCATCAAAATCTTTCGATACATATTCTCCACCGCCATCGCTCCTTAAAATCTTGATCGTTTGACCGCTCTATCTTTCGACCATAGATTTAAACTTGGAAAATACCTCGATCACTTCAATTTTCTTCTTGATCAGGTAAGACCATAATTTTCGACTGAAATCATCTATGAATATAACAAAGTAACATATCAACCACTCATTCACTTTCGCACGAATACACCATCAAGGATACTATGAGAATGAAATTTGGTCTTTTTTCAAATCTAAAAAAAAAGATGATTTCTCTAACTTATGTTTGAAAGTTAATTGATAACTTGCCTCAATATTACCATATGTCAATACACATATACTAAATTGCTCCAAGATACAAAAATCTTTTGAAGCTTATTTTCAAACACCAAAAATACAAGCTTAGACCCAAAAGGCAACAATACAGAAAAAAGAAAAAAACATATAAATATAGATACACATATCTAATAGGCGGAATAGCTACAAATTATAGAAAATTCATGATAACTTTGGAAGTGATTGGATGGTTGTCAATATCGAAAATGTAAGAGCGGCTATGGGAAAGAGAGGTTCATGAATCAATGTTAAATTTATGGTCCTATTGCTCTCAAAACAAGAGGATCTTACCACCACAAAGGTGGAGAAAAAATAACCACCATAGAAGCCAACCACCAAATCCTAAAGGGCAGACGGTATTTTCCTAGATAGGAGGGAGATCATCTTTCGCTATAATCTTATTTATTTATTTTTAAATTAACGTTGAGTGAGACCAAAAAGATAAAAAAAAAAAAAAAAAAAAAACCACGCGATACATCAAATAATTTAATTGATATGTATCGACATTGTAAAGATTTTTTACATTATCAATTAATCATAACTATTGATTTATTTATTGATTTGAAAGGTTTGACTTTTATTTTAAAAACGGATGATTGTGATGCATTGACAATATAAAATTTTTTACACCGACAGTGCACAACAATTAATTTCTACATCAAAACTTTAATTTTAAAGTACTTGGCAATTGAAAAAAAAAGGCATTCATGGCATTCATTTTTCTATTATGACATTCATTTTTCTATCACCGACACTTTCGACATATATCACCTAAAAATATGAGATACAACACTTTCGACATATATCACCTAAAAATATGAGATATAACACTTTCGACATATATCACCTAAAAATATAGATACAACACTTTCGACATATATCATCTAAAAATATGAGATATAACACAAACCCGTGCGTATGTCCAGATATGTTACTAATTTTTAATTATTATACAAAATTCTTTTATTTTAGAATACTAAAATTGAATTAGACACTAAACTTGAAGGATTTTAAAATATTTAAAGAAACTTCTCAAATTATTATAATATTTTGAAAATTAAAAATATATAAATAAATATTTATTTATTATTCTATTACAAAATAACATCTAAAAAAATAGTAAAACTTTTTGTATATTTTCATCAAATTTATTCCCTCCAAAATTTTCTTTTTCCCTCCCCTCTAAACTCACAAACAAAGAAGTTTGGAAGGAAGAGAAAATGAGAAGCTTCGAAAAATATATTTGAATAAAAATTGAGGAATCTTTTAACATTTAAATTTTTTTTTACATAAAATGACAAATGAATGTTAATTATCAATATATTTTTAGTTTTAAAATAATAACAATGTGAAGAATTTATATAAGTCTTTCAAACCCCTCGTCCAAAGATGTTCGGAAGGAAGAGAAAATGAGAAGCTTCGAAAAACATATTTGAATAAAAATTGAGGAATCTTTTAACATTTTAAATTTACTTTTACATAAAATGACAAATGAATGTTAATTATCAATATGTTTTTAGTTTTTAAAATAATAGCAATGTGAAGAATTTATATAAGTCTTTCAAACCCCTCGTCCAATATAATTTCTAATTTTTCTTAATAAATAAAATGACTCCAAACTCTCTCCACCTAAATCTTTTCATCCTTCCATTTTTTTGAATTCGCTCCCCTCTAATTGAAGAATTTATATAAGTCTTTCAAACCCTTACTCCAATATAGTTTCTGATTTTTTTTAAATTAAGAGATTTTTCTATAATAAATAAAATGACCCCAAACTTCTCCACCTAAATCTTTCCATCTTTCCATCCTTCCATTTTTTCGAAATCGCTTCCCTCTTTTCCCCTTCCCTCTATATTTTTAAACAAAGCCTAAGTATTAAATGAGAGCAACAACAGGCACCTCCCAAGCTCTTAAAACTCAAATCTCTAACAAGATCAAAACTTTCCGTGGAGATTAGTCAAGAACATCCTGCCTACAAAGGAGAACACAGGTAAAAATAAGAATCGCTATAAACTTAAAACTTAAAAGAAAATGCTAACAAGTGCTTTATGAGGACACTCTTTAAAAACTTTTTTAAAAAAAATTCTTAAAAATACATGTATTTAATACATTAGAAATTGAAATATTCAAATTTTCTAAAAAATATTTTTTTATGAATAATGCTAACTTATGTCCTAGGAGCACAAGATAAGACACCCACTTATAGAAATTTTGTATTGAAAAAATCAATTATAAAATTAATTTTATATCTTTATTAAAATCAATGCACAATTTCTATCATAAAATTACTTTCTTTAGTTCTTATCTTGTGCCCTAGGGGCACAAGTTAGCATTACCTTTTTTTTTATTTAGAATACTTAGAGTGCTCAGGAGCACAACCAACTCTTTAGACTTAGCTTGCTGGGTATTAGACCGATTTCCAACCAAAATCCAATCATCTAGCTCAACTAGCTCTACTATTGGCTCTATTGTGGTGACACCTTGGCAACCCTATTGTTTTGCTCATTGCTTTGGAAGATTTGGGATGCAAAAACTGTTTTAAGTTCGCTATTTTTTCAAGTACAGCTTACCAGGTGATTTGTGAGTTTAACGTGGACCTAAGTTAATGTGGATGCAGGCTATTTTAACAATGGCTACCACTGATAAATATCTCATGCTGGTACTGTCAATTCGTTTGTCTGCAAAAGAGAGAAGCATTCGAGCTCCACCCTATCTGGTCAAAGCTTTGGGTAATCGTAGGTGCCTGGGAGTTGTTTGTGATCTCCATTTCCAAAATGAGCTCATTGAGTGAGACGCCAAAGTGGTAATCATCTGCATTCTAGATAAAGGCTAGCGAGGCAAGTTATTTATCAAATCATCCAAGATATTCGTTTGTTGTTGCAACAGAGAATATTTGTCATAATATCCTCAAGGTCAGTTGAGGTAGAAATGGTGTTGACCTATGAGCTAGTTTACTTGTCTAACTAATCCTTCAGATTTACAGCTATTTCTACTCATCAAATAAAAAATACTAACAATTCAATCAAAGTTCTTCGTGTTACTTTTTCAACAAAATTTTCTAAGCCAGCAAAAATCATCTTTCATTTATGAAATTGATCATGCAGCCAATTTCCAAGACTTCTAAACAAAAATGGATACATGGTCAAAATAAAATAACCACCTTCCAGCATCATGATAAAATCTTAAAGAACTTAATGACTATGATCGAATTAAAATTATATAGTGTTACACTATTAATCAATCATGTCACCCCAAACAGATGTTTAGTGACAATTCAGAAAAACAACAGCACAAGTAAATTGGGTGACAGAATGCGGTCTATACATATCCATTTAACTCTAAAAAGTAATGGCCTGTCAACGGTGATGTATATTACCGAAAGTAATCATCAACTTCTTCCTTCTCTCACTAAAAGAAATCATATATCCTGTCCTTTACCGACACCATATGGCAAGCTAAAAAATGTTGTTCAATTAAAAGAAGGGTAAATGGAGAACCCAAAAAAGACGGTTGAAAAGACACAAGCCAGTGCAAATAATGCAAGAGCTATAAAAACACTTGGCAGAGTACCATCAAAACTCCTCTGATTCAACTAAATTAACTTCATAATACAGGTGTAGTTGCCTCATTGGCATTTTGCCAGCATTGTGATGAAAAGGCATAAGACACTGAAATTTTAAGACTCAACAAGCAAAAACACAATAAATTATAAAATGGTCAAACTAAAGTAAACCTCAAAGTAGCATTGACCTCAACTATTCTGTAACATCTGAACAGGTTTTGAGCTAAGTGTACAACCTCCGGCATTATGCACTTTATTACGAAGCAATTGTTTGCTGTACTCATTGTGGATGATGTGAGCTGAAGAGAAAATCGCTATTTGATGCAACCAACTGCCAGTAGTGCAGAATATTCTCCTAGTGCTCAGAACTGGGAGTTGAAAAGTACAGAGAGTTTATTGAAATCCACAGATTCCATGTTGGGGTACAAAACAGCAGCACCGACAGCCAAAGCAAGAACAACAAAGGTCAAACAAGCCTTGCCTCCATGGCCTTGAGAAACTCTTCCTGAGAGTATCTTACAATATTTATCTGCATCCTTGACGAATCGAGCAGCATCGGTCTCAGATGCCAATGCATTCTCATTCTGCAGCCAAAACAGTTAAATCATCATATATACCAAGTTCAAACATTCTGTTACTTCAGTACAATTCAAAAACAATTCAATCAGTCCATGTCAAGGTGAACTGGTTCGTGACCCCAGATGCAATAAACAGATGGTATATATAATAGACACGTGGCGGAAAAACTACCTTCTGCCTAAAATTCTTTAGGATCTCCCTAAGTGGCTCATAAGGAGACAATTTTGTAGCTTGCACCTTCCAATCATCAGAAAGCTTCTTTAAAACTGCAACGCTTGCGACAATGTTGTCCAGATAAACTTTTTCCTGCCCATATCCAATAAATAATAAGAGCAAATAATTGTAGAGTTTCATGATTGCTGGGTATAAATAAATAAATAAATAACTTCTCTCTTGTAATAAATTTCCATGCTCTTCCTAAAATAGATTACAAGAAACTAGCAAGATCTTAAATATGCTTTTAGATGGAACAACTCACCCACTGCTTGTAGCATTCAGTGCTTTGGCTAAAACACCAAACTGAAATACCAGCTGCTTCTTTTGATAACTCGGGATTGTCTGAAAAATACAAAATTGTTTCAAAATACCTTCTAAAACACTTGGTTCATCAAAAGCAAGAAAAGAGAATAGAAGTCAAACAATAAAATCGGGCTTCTGTACCTTCTCCTGCTGCTCTGATAGCGAAATTGAATATCTGCTGGGAGACTTGTTTCATTGCTTTACTTCCAGTAGAACCACCAAGTGCCACCTCTCTCAGAGTGGGATATATGGCCTCAAATCTTTCTGTAGCCTGTATAAAAGCAACATATTGACATAAATTAGAAAGCTTTAGAGCTATAATACATCCAAATGCAAAAGTAACAGAGGCAGCTGAACATCACCTTCAGTCTAGCTGAAGACGGGAAAGTAACACGCAGCAAAGTCTCAAATGCTGGAGGAGGAATTAATCGCTCCCCTTTTCTTACAGCACCATTAACCAAAACAGGTCGTGCTTTGGGGGCAGACAAAATTCTGCAAATCAATTTTAAAAAATAAATAATGGTGAAGATGTCAACAGCAATAGTGAGAAAGGGGTGGAAAGAATACAACAAATATTTACATACTTTTCCACAAGCTGCAAAACTAAATCCCTGGATTGCGGGTTGCCACTTTTGCTAACAACTATAGGAAGGAGGTTCCGCGACCAAGCATACAAACCTACTGAGAGATCTCCTACTGAAGCCTACATAGAATGTTATAATATTAAGCATTAGCAAGATGAAGGGGTAAAAAACTATAGTTATCCTTTTGAAAAAATAAAAAAAGAATTCCTTTTTCTATTTCTAATTTCTAATGAGTCCACTTAGTTGATCTAGCATCTACTCCTTACCTGAGCAACCATCCATACAATCACTGGAAGTTTATCCTGTCCTTGATATTTTGTATTCTCCCTCAATGTGGGCAATACAGCAATAAGAGCATCGGGCTTTCGGCGCAATACAATTGCTAAACCAACAAATATTGCAACCTGCAGGTCATGTGAATACAATCTCAATCTACATCAGAAAAACAGGAGAAGAAAATATATTTGCATTTTGAAAAACTATAAATAATCATATAAAATCCAGGGACAAAAAATCACAAAAATCTGATAAGTTTTTTTTATAAAAAATCACAAAAATCTGATAAGTTTTTTTTATAAGCCCCTGATAAATAAAATTCAGGTTGTTTGAAGTCTGAAAACAGGGAAACAACGATGCACAGCACAACTCTCTAAATCAAATTTAACCTACTGCAGTCTAGAGACGGAAGCATTTGTTTTCATTTCCTAGTGCTTTCAACATTAAGACAAAAACACCATGTGAACTGAACACTGAAAGTCAAACAGGCTACATTATTTTGCCAACTGTTCTGAACTACCAAAGGTGGACAAAGAACATGGATATTGGACCTCCAAAGTCACTAAATGCCATCACAACCAACAACCAAGACTTTTTCTACTAGGTTGGGTTGGCTACATGAATTAAATGCCACTCCAAAAGGGGAAAATATTTCAAAAATTATAAATGCATATGATGATATTTCCCGTTTATAAAAGCACTCCTGAATTGACTGCCTATCCAATAGGGCTTGCCAGAAGTTCCTTTATCTGTCTTGATGTCGAACATTCATTCATATTGAATGAACAAGTCAATGAAGATCCAATAGAAAAGGGGAAGATGAGGAAAAAAAACTAACTAAAATTAATCAACGCCATGCCTCCTCCCTGCCCCTCACAATTTACACCAACCAGGGCCACTAGAACAGTTATAACGAGATGTTTATTAAAAGACCTTATGACTTATCCCAAAAATATATCAAAATATCAAATTGCACTGCCACTGTTGCACATGTTAGAAAACATCAGCATCATTCACTAATCCAGTATCCCTATTGTGTTTGCCATTTAGGTTGGAAAGGAATATTTGGACTTGTAAAGGAAAGTGCTATAGTCATACATTTAATCATTCTTTGGGACAAGATTATTTGCTAGGCCTGTCTTTGAGGTTAGGGGCATGGGTTCTACCAAAGTGAACACTGGCCCTTAGTCGTGAACAGAAAACCATACTGCTCTGCCTTGGCTTAGTATGGTTTCTGTCGGTGGGTGACGTTACTATTAGATTTCACATAGGAGAAAAAGAAATTAAAAATAAAAGAATACAACCATAATTTCATGGCAAAGAAGACTAGTATAAGTTACCTGAGATTTTGAAGTTACTTGTTGCACAGCCTTTTTGGAACCCTTGGTCACTGTTTGCTGGCTACCCAAGTCAGCAAGAATACTATCCAGAGACCAAAGAAGAAAGAAACTGAGTGCCTCAGGAGATCGATGATTTATCCAGTCAGCTGATGTCTTGTATACAGCTTCAGATATGTGAGAAAGTGGCACCTAAGAAAATATAAACATTTTAGTAATAAGTATTAAAACTCCCGGGGAGAAAGTCAGAAAATAGAACTGATATTATGACAAACAACATTATGATAAAATGTAGGATGTGAAAAATATTTTTCAGACATCAATTTACCAAAACATAAAAACAGATTCAGCATCATTAGCTAAACAGTAGATGCAGAAACATATCCGAGATTATGACAAACAACATTATGATAAAAAAATAGAATGTGAAAAAAAAAATTCATCCGTCAATTTACCAAAACATAAATAAAAACAGATTCAGCATTATTAACTAAACAGTAGATGCAGAAACATATGAACACCTCAAACATTGAGAAGTAATTCTGAAGTTCATACAACAATTCTATTTGAAGTTGCACTTTTTCCTTTCTGAGGATCAAGGACTTTTGCTATTCAAATTTGTAGAAAGGGCCATATGAGTGTGATTCCCTATCATAAACCCTCATCATATGGGGTTTCCCGATGCAACGATGAATTTTGAGCAAAGCCTAATCACAAATCATGTAACAGAAATTGGGCAACTTAAACATTCAAAGCAATGAATTGTAACCCAGCTAAATAATAATCAGTGATTCATCCAAAAACAACAGAACATACATCACAATTAGACACATAAATTAACCAGCACCATTCTCATAATAACAGTTAAATCTTTCAATTCCACAACTTCTCATTACATTGATAAAATCAACATGAAAGAACGACAAAATAAAGAATTTCAAACTCACATCAACAATCTTAGCTACAGCTGACTCCCTGAACAATTTCACCCAGGGAAACTGAGAAGCGCTCACGGAAGAAAAAGCACGTCCAAAATAATCCGCAAACCGCATCATCTGTATATCTTCCTTCTGCTCGAAGGATGCCTATAATAAAAACAAATATGCATAAGATCAAACACAATGCATCAAGCTTCTGCTCTAACGTAATCCAACAGATCAAACATAAAACCTAATCACGCGTGTTCAAATTCAAAATTAATGAATCAAACACCATACCGATATATCAACGAGAAAAGACTCCAGATCAGCCGCATCAATCTTCGCCGCAGCCTCAGCCACTGTCACCTTAGGCTTCTTCGGCTTCTTCTCCTTCTTCACCTTCTTCGCCTCCTCCACTTTCCCGTTCTCCGCCAAGCGATCCACATCCTCGTCATCCTCGTCGTAATCATCGTCATTGAGACGTGACCTCTGCTTCGATCTGACCGGAGCGTCATCGAAATCGGCATCAGCCGCAGACTGCGCCTCGAGAATTCGCCGACGCCGATCCTCCGAGTGCAGCTCGAGCGACCGGAAGGCAGCATCGTTACCGTTGAACGTCAGTTTGTTAGAACCGGCAACGCCGTTAGCTTCCTTCTTCTTATGTTTCTTAGCGTAGGTAACCTTCTGCCAGCCGTGATCGGCGGTGCGAGATACTCCGTTAGATTCGGCGGAGTCGAAGGGAGCGTAGGTTTCATCCATGGCGATAACTGTATCTGAATGTTGGAGAAAATCAAAATCAAAATCGAAAGCGAAATGAAAATGAAGGAGAAATTGATTGAAAGGAAAAGAAAGTGAGAAACGAAATTGGAGAAGAAGGTGAAAGGGAAATTTGGATGTTACAAAGAGTTGACTCGATGGAATTGACCTCACTCTCACCACGAAATTACCGCAATGCCAAGGGGTAGTTGTGTTGAAATGATCACGTGTTATATCCAATAGCTTCTCAACACCTGTTGAATTCAGATCTGCACGTAACACGTGTTTGATTAAAAGCTAAAAATCAAAACAATTATTACTTGCCCTTTTCAAACAAAAAACAATTACTACATCCAATTTTCATAAAGGAAAAAAACAATACTACTTATTTATCATTACTCTCTCTTGATTGGGTTTTTGGATTTTGAATGACTCATGCATCTAAATTCATTGGTACTAGTAACTCCAAGCTATCGATTCAAAGTTATCTACACGAAATAAAATACTATTGTCATTTCATAATAATATTTTTAATTTTTAATATTAATTAAATAAACAATGTTTCTAGATTATATTTTTAAAATATATTAGTTATTCAATAAATTCAAATTCAAAAGGTAAAACTTTTATTGTAATGAAAACCAAATGAGTATTATTTACAATTATAAAAGTTATATTAAAAATAAATTATATCCATGTCTCTACGGTGTATATAAGCAAAGTTTGAACCAAAATGTGACATCCTTATCCGATTTGTCTAAAATAATAATATAATAAGATCCATAATGATATATCATTGGTGGTTTTTGAAATCATTTTGATTAAAGATTTAAAATTTACAATATTCTATCTAGCTAAAACAGTTAAGTGGGTAAAAAGTGAGACATTTGATTCTAGATTTTAATGTGGAACACTTAATTTATTCATTTTAAAGAGATGAAATTCTAATTATTAGACTATTAAATCGAATAAATATATAATACGCTAAAGTACAAAATATGATGACAAATTCACATGCAGGATCTCATCCAAAATAAAATGTGAACAACTAACCCGACTTAATTAGTAAAAGTTTCCCCAAGGACTTCATATTAATCACTATGTAGTTTTACGTAATAGTAACAACAATAAGGAAATGAAAAATACACCTTTTGACTCATAAGTAATTATCTCAATTATTGTTCTTCTTACAAGACTTAATATATGGTCCTATTAATATTAATCATATATTTCAATGACCATTAAGTAAGAATCTAACATGTGAGTTCTATAAAATTTAGTAGTTTGTCATAATATGACTCTTATGTAAATTTATATATAATATAAGTTACTCATGTTAGTAGTTTGCACTATAATGATTTTTTTTATTGTTTCTAGCGGATGCATTTGATGGAGGAATTGTTGTCATAGTGTTTGATACACAATCAATATCAGAACTAGAACTCTGAGGTCAACGGAAGGTAATGGAAACATAAGAAATGGAGTTTGAATTGGATTTCAAGAATTAAAACTTTTTAACCCAAAGAGAGAAACAGAGAACAAAAATAATTAACACAATTATTTTTATCCTGCTTCGATGTTAACAAAGTTACTTTCAGTCCACTCGTCAAAATGATTTCGCCTTATCACAAGGACTTAATACAATATAATCAAACTTAATTACAACACAAATACCAGTTGTCAATGTTTTCTTGAGTAATTCTGACTAAACTCTAATCACTCAAGGAAATACAATCACAGTGATTGAGATACAAAGTGTGTTTACAAAATGCTTCTAAGAAAGCAGAATACACAAATGAATTACAAGTATATCACATAAAATATATTCTATGAAGAGTATGAACAAAAACAATTTGTGTGTATGTTTCTTTTTTCTCAAATGTTTCATAAAAATACATTGTTCACGTATATGATAATCTCTTAGAGTGTAGCATTGTTCCATTCTTTTAAGTCTTCTTTATATATGCAGTGAAAAGATTCGTTGGAGGATGGAATTGAAATACATAAATGCATATGTATCCTTAAATAATAATTTATGAAAATGGAAGACAAAATGGTACAATAGTACAATCTTTTGCCCACAAAATCAGTGTAGTGGAAGGAATATTTGATATTGTATTGTGTACTATTTTCTCATGTAAAACCTTTTTGATCTTATCTTTAATTTTCTGAGGCTTCTAATAGAAAGTTGATGAAGCATGCATAAAAGAAGAGTAAGAGTCTAGTTGAGAGAAACTTCTAAAACATGGTCTTCATAATCTTGATACAATTCATCAGAACCTAGTCTTCACAGTCTAGTAACACAGTTAAGAGTTGTTTGAGCGCAGGGATTCAAAGCATAACAACGTCAGAAGCTTCAAATTCATAAAGCTTTAGATGAGTATATTTCAAAAGCGGTGAGTACAGAATTAAGAGCGTGATTATCTTATAAAACACACATCTCAAAGTCATAGGGCACTAGGTTCAGAACCTGATGACGTCACACATCATATTATTAAAGTCAGAACTTGTATTTAGTATTTGCACACTGAACATAATCGTTAGGGTACAAAATTATTCTTTAATATTCGATATATTGTTATCATCAAAATATAAGGCTAGACGCAAGATCAAATATTATTCTTACAATTTCCTCTTTTTGATGATGACAAAACCATGAATTTTGATGAACAATTTGTACTTTGTTTAATCACATAAGAGCGAGGTTTGTAAGCTCCCCCTGATTTTTATACTATTAGAATTATTTCTCAACTTAAAACTTTGGAGTTAAGTTTGCAAGCTCCCTCTGAGTTTAAGACTTAAAATAATTCTAACACAAAACATTTCAATCAGCATAAAAAAAATAACTTCCCTGAACGAGGAAGCCTAGTCAAATTATCTTCTTATCTTTCTTGACTTCATGTATCAGAAAGTTTGGTTATCAAAAAACTATCTTCTGTCAAAGTCTTAGTTAGACTTGTATCAGAACTTTATTAGAATTTCTCAATTTCTTGTATCAAAGTCTGGTTGGAAACTTGCTTGAATCAGAACTTGGTTAAAAAATATATATGTCTGGTTAACGCCTTTTTAACTATAAAGTCCTGGTTAACTTATGAAAAAGATCTTCTTAGTAATAATGGTGAACTTAATCATAGTTCCCAGATTAGTGATCAAAGTCAAAAAATTAAGAAACATCAAAGTTAGATGTTTGGGATTCAGAAGGAAAATGAGTATATCAAAAATTGTGTCCACTATTCTCCCCATTTGTTATCAATCAAAAAAGTTGAAAGAAATAAAGACAAAAGATAACACAAAACAACTTCATTTCATTAAACAAAAGATAAAGGTACAGAAATAAAGCATAAGCATTTAAAAAAAATAGCTTGAAGCATTCTAGACAAAATAGCTTGAAACTTTTAAAACAAATTTTTTAAAAGTTTGGTTTCTAAGAAAGGGTTGGCAATTTGGATAGAATAGCTTGAAGCATTCCCTCAATCTTTGTGTTTGTCTGAGCTTGTTTCTTGAGTATGTCATCTTGCTTGTCCAGGAAAGTCCTAACAGATTCATTATCTTATTTCAGCTCTTACAGAGTCTTCAACACCAGAGGAATAGGTCCAACTTCCACTATTGACTTAGTTATAGATACAGTTGCAATCTCAATTACTAAAGGAGGAGTAACTTCAGTATTTCTTCTGCGTCAAAAGTGAGAATTTATGGGACAACATTTTTTAGGGGAGGAAGAGCTTTTGGAGGAGATCTTGGAGTAAATATCTCCAAATGAGGCTTTATAACCTCATAAAACATGTCATGAAATCTTTTTTGAGCACCTGTATAGCTGAGTTCTTTCAGCTCTCAGGAACATGAGTTCATCCATATTTTGAAATCAGCCCAGACAACGGCACTCTAAGCGGGATTGACACATTCTGTGCAATCTTGTATCACAAGATGTAGACACTCATTTTCTTCTGATTCGAACTGTTGAACTAAATCATTAATCTCCTCAGGGTCAATGGTAGGTTGAAGTTCGGGCTCAGATTCTATCTCAGTATCAGATGAGATGTTTATGGTTTGGTCAGATGAATCAGAAGTTGAAGGTTCATTTTTTTATGTTTTCCATGAAAGTGTTAATGACAAGTTCATTTATGATGGTAGGTTGGGGAAGTGGAGTTAGTGGTGTTAGAGTATATTTAGGAAGGGCACGACTTCAGAAAATAGTGATTATGAAATAAGTGTGAATGGGTGTTAGCTGACAAATTTTGGCCAAGGAAGGAAAATCATTTCGACTAAGGAATCCGTCGGAACAGCATCGACAGGAAGTTGAACAAATCCATGGGTCGCCGCTTAGAGTCCCGGTCAAATTCAAAAGACCTAAATGGCGAGAGCGATCGTGGGCAGCCAAAGAACATGGGTAGTTATCTATAGACATGGGGGAAGTGGACCGACACGTGTCATCGTAAGATAGGTTCGTAACCCCCTTACGGTTACTTTTTATTAGTATTTAAACAAGTGTTAGGGATGATTCTAGGGGTGACATTTTTAGCATTTGCAGTAGGAGTAACTTAAAGTACCAAAGTGTTTACGAGAAAAGAGTCATCTCTCTACTAAAATGTACATTTCCATTTACATTCATAAGTCATGTAAACTTACCAAATTGCCTTTACTTTCTTGATCTACTTTCAATACATTTTCGTTTGTCATATTTTTTACTACATCCTTAACTCATCAAAAGTTATATTTACGCCCTTTTTGAAGGAGAATAGCGATCCAAAATGCGGCGGAAATTAAAAATTTCTCCTTTAGTGATCCTTAGAATGGGCATGATCAGTGATAGAATCGTTACCTCTTGTGGCAATTGAAACCTTTGATGCAGATCTAAGGAGAGATCACGAACATTGAATGGTGACAACGCCTCTACTTAGTCCACACGAACGGATTCCTTCAGTCTCAGTGTTAGCTGCTACGAATGAAGGCTTTGAGTGTGTGTGTGTGTGTGTGTGTGTGTGTGTGTGTGTGTGTGTGTGTCTATGCGTGTGTGTGTGTGTGAGAGTGAGTGAGAGAGAGAGAGAGAGAGAGAGAGAGAGAGAGAGAGAGAGAGAGAAAACGAATTGTCATCTTAACCAATGCTTCTGCACGAGGGTTCTATTTATAGAACCACTTGTGTGGGTTGTAAGCTAAAAAGCTCACTTAAGTGTATGTGGCCCATATCTTATGATATACTAAAATCACTTAAGCGTGTGGTACCTTACCATATTTTTGTTTTCTACTTAAGTGCATTGTACCTTATGATGTACTACAATTCACTTAAGTGCATTGTACCTTACGGTGTTCCTTATTTACTTTATCTCTCATCAATCCATCCTTTTGTGTGTGACCCTGTAGGTTTTCGCGACATTGGCAATTATATTAAATCACGTATTTAACATAATAAAGAGTGAGTGGTATCTAGGAACACATCACTGCTACCCAAGACACGAAAATGTCATGTGATCTGATAAATCCTTTTGTGATAATACTTATGTGTATAATTACCCTTTTGCCTTTATGTCTATATTGAACACAAGGCATAGGTCGTGTTATCCTTGTCCAAATCAATATTGGGACCATAGACATTTATCCTATTACGCAGGATGGGCAAATTCCATCTAGGTCACTCATATCCCTGAACATGCTTCGTGGAGTACCCATCAACTGTCTCTATGGTCATCCAGTTACGGATAATGTTTGATCAGCAATAAGGCACTCGACTCTACATCTAGGGTCCATAGTGGTTTCAGATCGAAGGGTGGTATACACCATTATCACCATGAGAATAACTTATAACACTTTGCATAACATTCTATATAGTATTCTCATAGAGGATCAATCTAGTATAAATATTACTCTTAATATTCATACTTATGTCTAAGACTTGATAACTCCTTATCCAGGATCCATGAGATGTGATCATCAGTCTATATACATAATAATATTAATGATTTAATATTATCCCACATCACAACAAAGCTCGACTGCGGATGCTTTAAGAATAATGTCCTTATGTGTAATGGGATCTCATGATTAAGTCACACTTGATACATTAAACAGACTAGTTATCCTAGAGACTTTATTAAACAAACATAATAAAGAAAAATCCTTTTACTATTAATAAATAATTCTATACAAGTACCAAAAGTATTGACCTCTAGGGCTTACACCAACAATCTCCCACTAGCACTAGAGCCAATCAGGCATACCCCTAATGCCCATAGATCTAGTATGGCCATCATGCTTCTGCTGCGCAAGAGGCTTTGTCAGTGGATCAACAATATTGTCAAGTGTAGGTACTCTACATATTTTTACATCTCCTATATCTATTATCTCTCGAATGAGATGATAACGCCTAAGTATGTGTTTGGATCGTTGGTGAGATCTAGGCTCTTTAGCTTATGCGAAAGCACCATTGTTATCACAATAAAGACCAATGGGATCCACGATGCTAGGAACTATGCCAGGTTCACTAATGAACTTTTTGATCCAAACAACTTCCTTTGTTGCACTTGAGGCAACAATATACTCGGCCTCGATTGTAGAATCAACAACTGTATCTTGCTTTGAGCTTTTCCAGCTCACAACGCCACCGTTTAAGCAGAACACATAAGCAGATTGCGATCTAAAGTCATCCTTATATGTCTGGAAGCTAGCATCGGTGTATCCAATTACAACAAGATCTTCCTGACCTCCATATATCAAGAATGAGTCCTTAGACCTTCTCAAATACTTAAGGATATTCTTGACAGCTACCTAATGAGCATCATCGGGATCAGATTGGTACCTACTCGTTGCACTTAAAGCATACGAGGCATCTGGTCGAATACATAACATGGCATACATGATATATCCTATTGCAGGTGCATATGGAATATTATTCATGTGATCCCTTTCTTCCTTAGTTGAAAGGTATTGTGTTTTTTATAGACACAGGCCATGTTGCATAGGTATGAATCCTTTCTTGGAATCATGCATATTAAAGTGTCTCAGCACTTTGTCTATGTATGTACTCTGACTTGGGTCAAACAGTTTTTATGATCTATCTCTATAGGTCCTGATTCCTAATATATAAGCTGCTTCACCTAGGTCCTTCATAGAAAAGCATTTTCCTAACCAAGACTTTACTTGTTGCAGGGTAGGGACATCATTTCCAATGAGTAATATGTCATCTACATATAATATCAGGATCGACGCGGAGTTACCAGCAATTGGCAACCCAAATGACAAGGATATGGGACTTTTGGGGAGCCCTAAGGGCTCCGGTCCGTCGGAACCCTACGCCTCCTCCTCGACCAAAAACACCGGCCCGACAAGAGGAAATGACGGAAGATATTGTCGAATAAGAATATCAGGAATTCGAACAGATCCCAAGGGTGTCACCAAGGCCCCTTGTGGTAATGGTTAACCGTAACCAGGATCCTGACCAAATGGTCTGGCAAGTTCGACATGAAGCAGCCGTGGGGGAACAAAACCTAGAAGCTATCGCCAAGCGGATCATAGTATGAAACGGAATAAGTCCTTGCTTACAGCGGTCGACTTACTCCTCACCCTTTCCAGATTTTGTCTTACAGACATAACTGCCTAGGGGGTGGAAAGTCCCTAAATTTACTAAGTTCCCTGGGGATACTGAGGAGTCAACCGTCGAACATGTGGCCAGGTATCAGACTGAGGTCGGAAACATAGCGAACAATGAAGATTTGAAGTTAAAATACTTCCCTAGCTCTCTTACGAATAATGCATTTATATGGTTCACGACGCTGCCTCCACAGTCAATCCAAACGTAGACACAGTTGGAGAGACTATTCCATGAACAATTCTATATGGGGAAATCAAAGATTAGCCTCAAAGAACTAGCTAGCATTAAGCGGAAAGTTGCTGAATCGATAGATCAATACTTAAACAGGTTTAGACTGTTTAAAGCGTGATGCTTTACTCAAGCCCCTGAGCACAAATTAGTTGAGATAGATGTTGGGGGTTTGGATTATTCTATAAGGAAAAAGTTGGATACTCAGTATCTTAGAGATATGGCCCAATTGGCCGACAGGGTTCGACGTATCGAACGCCTGAAGGCTGAGAAGTCCAAGATGGGTAGATATCATAAAAAATAAAAAGTGTCTTATATCAGAGTCGAAGGTTTCTCTTTTGACAACGAGGATATAATCGATATGAGCGAGGTTAACATGGCGGAACTTAAGCTCGGACATTCGTATGCGTGTAAGGTCTTAAAACCTTTGAATGAGAAAAACCTCGTTGAAGCCGAAAAACAGATAAATACGTAGCTAAGACTTATACTTTTGATGTGTCTAAGTGTGATGAGATCTTTGATCTATTAGTAAAAGATGGTCAGATTATCGTCCCTCGGGGCTTAAAGGACCCCCCTTAAAACAAAAGAAGAAAAGGGGATTTTGTAAATTTCATAATTTCCTTGGTCACAAAACTCATCAATGTGTTCTTTTCAGGGATTTGGTGCAAAAAACTCTGAAAAAAGGAAGACTCCAGTTTGGCGAAAGTCCAAAAATGTTGGTGGCCTCCGATCCTCTAAAGGTGGAGGAAGCTTTGTACTTTGAGCCTCTCAAATGCATGATGGTCTAGACTACTGATGATCTTATAGAGGTTTCCAAAGCAACCTCGTTAGCTGAATCTTTTGAAGTGATGATGGTCGAAACTACTGAGGGTTTCAAAAATAAGGCTGAAAGGAAATTTGAGTCGGCATATCCCCAACCAGGAGAAAGCTTATCAAACTTCTATGAGAAGTGTAAGGAAAACGGGTCAAAGGCTTTGTTATGCCCAAAGTGAAGTGCGGTGTTCGACGAGAAAATCGCTGATAAATTGGAGGCCAATAACAAGGTTGTGAAAGAGGATAAACTTGTTGTCCCACGATTTGTGTTCGGCAAGCATGAAACACCTCGATGGAACAAAGATTATAGAAAGCAATTTCAGTGTTCCGGACCAAAGACCTTCATTCTGCCGACCGATGTTCCATAGGAAAAGTGGATAAAGTCTGTCAACCAGAAAGGGGGCAAGAAACCAAAATGGATAATGTTAGAAAAAGAAATAGCATCTCTAGAGAAGAAAATAGGCTAATAGTATCTCCTAACTACAAAGGAAAGAATTTGATGACTATGACACAATTGAGACGCTACCAGCGAAACAAAAAAGTTGGGAAGGACGTTACCACTCCACAGTTGAAAACTTTGAAGACCTTTGGACAAAAGAAACAGATACTAAAGGTCTTAGGACAAGGAAAAATGGTGGCCAACCAGACAATGGCCATGACTATCGACTCGACAGGAAAGAAAGCAGTAATAGCCACTCAAAATGTGGAATGTTCGTCAGAGATCGAGAAACAACCACGAAGAAGGGGAGAATCGAAGGAAGAAGAGCCCGAGTATTCCCCCTAACCAGAGGAAGGAGAGCCTGAATACTCCCCCTAGTTCGATGAGGAGTTCGACGAAGACATGTACGACAAAAATAATGATGATATTTATGGTGATAATTTCGTTGTAAACTGTGGCATTGGATCGGTGTTGCCAGCTGAATACAACATGGTATTCGAAGTCTCTGAAACAGAGGGAGATTTTGTGCCAGATGAGACAGATGGAGGAAAACCTTTGTGCTACTATATCATGAATAGCGGCATGGTGGAAGAACATAAAGCCATGTTTGAGAGACCCAACCCAGAGATGATGTATCATCTAAAGCCACTATTCATCAGGGCAAAGATCGATGGAATAGTCGTGAATAAGGTTTTTGTAGACGGAGGCGTTGCAACTATGAAGGGAAAACCAGCAATATAAGAAAATGGGAAATGGTGACGAAGACCTTCGATAACACAACATGGTCTTATCCAACTATGAAGGGAAAACCAACAATATAATGGGGGTTATCCAGGTCGATCTCGCTATAGGCACAACAACACGTTCAACATTGTTCATGGTAATATACTCCAAAGCCAATTCCAATCTACTATTGGATCAAGAATGGATCCACGGGATAAGAGCGGTACCATCGACGGTTCAACAGAGACTTATAATCTGGTGAAAAGATGACATCATGGAAAACATTAAGGCTAATCAAAGTTATTATTGGGTCGACGACAGGGGTTCTAGGAGGTCTTTCCACCAACACTTGGCGAATATAACACTATGTGATGATGAATCAGGCTCATATACTTCTGTAAAAACTGGTCAAGTTCGAAACTTAGACACTGATCATGGTTTCATATGGGATAACAAGGAAGACACAGGATCAGAGATGGGAATTCCACCTACAGGGTGGTCTACAGTCGATGAGGATGACTGCTGAGTCAGAAAGCTTGGCTCGAATTTCAGCCTATTTGGCTGAAAACAAGAGGAAGTCAATTCTGGAAAAGGATAGGCTTCAGGATTTGGCTTGTGAGGCCGAAGGTTTAGAAAATGGTCAACAAGACCAAATAGCAACTTCAGAAAGTCGAAGGCTTGATTGTATTTATGACAACGAGCCTTTGGGGTTCAAAAAGAACCCATTAAATGAGTCCTAAAAGATGCAAGCATAAGATCCATCGATCTGGGAGATAGGATCACAAAAAACCAACCTACATAAGTAGTCAAAAATGAGTGCGAAACTTGTTGAGGTATTGACTGAATACAGGGACTATTTTGCTTGGGATTATAACGAAATGTCGGGTTTAAATCGAAGCGTGGTGGAGCATCGACTGGCTATCCAACCTGGGAAAAAGCCAGTGAAGCAACACCCTCAACGATTTGCTCTAGACGTCACCATAAAAATTAAGCAGGAGATCGAAAGACTCCTCAAAAGTCGTTTCATCAGAACGGCGAGGTATGTCTAATGGTTGGCCAACATAGTGCCCGTTATCAAGAAAAACAGAACTCTTAGAATTTGTATAGATTTCAGAGATCTAAATAATGCCACGCCAAAGGATGAGTACTCGATGCCTGTGGCAGAAATGCTGGTCGATTCGGCCGTAGGTTTTGAATACCTGAGCATGCTCTATGGGTACTCTAGCTATAATCAAATTCTTATAGCCGAAGAAGATGTCTCCAAGATAGCGTTTCGATGCCCTGGAGCTTTAGGGACGTAAGAGTGGGCCGTGATGTCGTTTGGTTTAAAAAACACATGAGAAACCTACCAAAGGGCTACGAATGCCATATTTCATGACTTCATTGAAAAATTTATGCAGGTGTATATTGACGACATTGTGATAAAATCGTCATCACAGGGAGAGCACATGGATCACCTTCGACGCTCGTTTGATAGAATGAGGAAATATGGATTGAAAATGAATCCATTAAAGTGTGCTTTTGGTGTGTACGCAAGCGACTTTCTGGGGTTTATGCTACACAAACAAGGCATCGAGATCAATCAGACCAAGACAAAGGCGATCTTAGACCTCAAAAGCCCATCGACAAAGAAGCAACTCCAACCTTTGGTGGGGAAGATAAACTTCTTAAGAAGGTTCATATCGAATCTAAGTCGTAAAATGAAGTTATTTTTGCCACTGCTCAAAATTAAGAGGGAAAGTGATTTTTACTTGGGGCCAAAGCAACAAGAGGCTTTCGACGCAATCAAGGATTACCTTACCAAGCCTCTTATTTCGTTACCTCCTAGTGGGAAGAAAAATATGAGTTTATATATTATTGCATCGGATACAACTATAGGGAGTATGTTGGCCCAATAGGATATTAGTGGTGTCGAAAGACCCATATATTACCTCAGTAGAGTATTGGTAGATGCTGAAACTAGGTACAATCTCATAGAGAAATTGTGCCTATGCTTGTACTTTGCCTGTATGAAATTAAAGCAATATATAAAACCAATTGATGTTTATGTTTTGTCTCATTATGATATTATTAAACATATGTTGTCTAAACCTATTCTGCCTAGTCGAATTGGAAAACGGACATTGGCTTTAACAGAGTTTTCTCTGATGTTTAAACCTTTAAAGGCTATGAAGGGCCAAATCATGGCAGTTTTATAGTGGATCATGCCATGGTCGAATCATCTCTGAATGTGGTCGACACCAAACCATGGCGTTTGTATTTTGATGGGTCGAGTCACAAGGACGAAACGGGAGTCGGGGCATTCATATTATCCCCTCATGATGGCCCGACGAAATTTAAGTGCAAGATCAGCGAAAAGTGTTCCAACAATGAGGTCAAGCACGAGGCCTTAATAATTGGTCTTCGACTTTTGAATGGGTTGGGAGCCAGCCGAATCGAATTAAGGATAGACTCGGAGTTGGTAATCAAGCAAGTCACACGCGAGTACAAGTGCATCAAGGAGAGTTTGTTGAAGTATTTTGTGACTGCGACACAACTGTTAGAACACTTTGAGTTTGCAGACATAAGGCATGTACCGAGAAACGAAAACCAAGAAGCCGACGAGTTGGCCCAGATTGCTTCCAGATATAAGATGTCTAGGTCGAAATTCTAAGATATGATTGAAGTTCGGAAGAAGATGGTGTCAGACACACCACCACCGACGGAAGGTATCCTCGACAGGAATGACAGTCGTAATGGAGAGCTCGACGAAGAATGTCATGAAGCATGTGGATTTAAGAAGTCCTGGGGACATGGAGTTTTCACTGTAAACAATTCTTCGCCAATGGACTGGAGGAAACCAATCACGAAATATTTAGAGAATCCAGTCGAAGGCACTGATAGGAGAATCAAATCCAGAGCTTTGAGCTATGTGTTATTGGGAAATGAGTTGCTGAAGAAAACACTAGAATGGTTATTACTTAAATGCTTAGGGGACACTGAAGCGTATTTGGCTATATATGAGGTACATAATGGAGCTTGTGGCGTGCACCAGGTAGGCCATAAGATGAAGCGGTTATTGTTTGGACAAGGTGTTTATGGCCAAGTATGTTGAAAGATTGCATTGAGTTCGCCAAGGGATGCCAAGATTGCCAGGTACATGCAGATGTTCAATACATGCCAGCGAGTGAGCTGCATGCGATCATCAAGCCATGGCCTTTTAGGGGGTGGGAATTAGACGTCATTGGAGATTCAACCAACCTCGTCGAAGCAACATAAGTTCATACTAGTTGGGATAGACTACTTCACTAAGTGGATCGAAGATGTCCCGCTGGTGAAGGTGGATCAAAAGGTGGTGATTGAATTCATCAAAAAACATATAATATATATATTCAACATCCTAGAGACCATTACCACAGATCAAGGGTCGGTGTTTGTGGGACAAAGGATGCAAGAGTTTGCTAGCGAAACAGGGTTCAGGTTGGTTACCTCTACGCCTTACTACGCACAAGCAAATGGCCAAGTCGAAGCGACCAACAAAGTGATAATAAGTTTAATTAGGAAACATATTTCCAAAAAGCCAAAGAATTGGCACAAGACTTTGGACCAAATCCTATGGGCCCGTCGGACGTCCCCAAAGGAAGCGATAAACTCAACACTTTCCCGACTAACATTTACGCACGATGCCATATTACCATTAGAGATCTGTTTGTAGTCCGTCAGAGTACAACACCAGAACGATCTCCAGTCGGAGCAATATTGGGAAATGATGTTCGACGAACTGGTCGATTTGGACGAAGAGGGATTAGCCATGGTGGAAATGCTGGCACAACAGAAAGAACGCGTAACCAAAGTGTACAACAAGAAGGTAAGGGAAAAAACCTTTATTGTTGATGATTATGTTTAGAAAGTAACCTTACCTATGGATCGTTGATTGATGAAGTTTCTAGGTAAATGGTCTCCAAAGTGGGAGGGACCATTTCAGGTAATCCGAACATTTACCAACAATGCTTATGAGATCAAAGAGCTTGGTATGGATCAAAGGGTCTTGAGATTAAATGGGAAATATTTAAATAAATATAAACCTATGCTACAAGAGATCCAAATCCGAACATAACAAAATTCATTGATTCCGTAAAGTGGCCCAAAGGGCAGTACAAAACATGATCGACAGACCTTACAAGAATAAAAATAAGAAAAAGATTAAATAGAAAATCTAGACTTAAAGTCCTCAAAAGAGGTTATCTCATGAATAATCATATTGTCTAGAGAAACCTTCTTCCCACGCAAGTGTTTTATGTTGGCCTCAATCTTGAGGGATTTTTTCCATTGGATTTCCCCTTTACGACCTCACGGTCGACAGCTTCTCGCGCCGGAATTTCCTCATCCGTCTCCAATGAAGCTTTATGTGCTTCCACCTCAGCAATCTTTTTATTAAGTTTAGCTAACTGGGCTTGATAGTCAGAGATTTGTTGGTCAAGGCTTCCCGCTGACAAAGACGTTCCTCCTTCTTGTGTTCAAACTCGTCGAGCTTTCGTTCACAAGTCTCACTAGAGTCCATGTAAGACCCCAATTTTGACCCTAAGATCCCTCATGTTATTCTCATCATATGCATTGGCATTGGGATCACACCTTGGCATCTTCCTTACCCCTCTTTCATTGGGTTTATATTGGGAGAGATCACCAAGCACATTTGATTGTATCATACTTCATTTTTATTTATTTACTAACCAAAATACCAAAAATATGGCATTGTATAGTTTAACTGCTTTTGTAGGTAGTGTGTATGCTCACCTTTGATCTATCAAGCTCATATCTAGGGTTCAAAACCCTCAATGCAAGGAGCTCAATCAATAAATGGTTTACTATGGCTCTGAGTATCATATATGGATCCCCATGATCTTCACATGTTAAGAAATCATCAAGAGTTTGGAGTTGGTTTGCCCTGGAAACCCTAATTCATTTGGGTATCTTATGTGACTTCTTCAACAAGTTTCTTTAGCAATTGATCCAATATTTCAAGGGATACTTCACATTTCATTATCTTATGCATATATGATCCTCCATGAGTCCCAAAAGTCAAGAAAATATCAAGCTAGCAAGTTGGTTCATGGTGGTTGACCAGAGGAATTCAACTAGTTAAAATTGGGGTTCCATAGACCCTATCTCCTACACTTTTTATCATATGAAAATTATTCCAAGATAAATATTACTCTAAATGACATTCAAAACAACTTTCATGTTGAGGTCTAAAGCTATTTTTGCTTGGAAAGTCATTTTTTATGGTGAAAGATTATAGGTCATTTTGTCTAAACCCTAGTTTGGAGGCCAACTTACCAAGACCATAACTTACACAGTTTTTATGATATGAAATCCATTCAAGTTGCATGATCAAGTTCAAGATGCCTACTTAAACTTTGATGTTTGGAGAAAGTGAAAATTCAACTTTTAAATGCATGTGATATGAGGAAACATTATAGGTCATTCTGGACCAATACCGTTGAACAAGTGATTTTCCTCAACTTCTAAAATGCATAACTCCTTCATGATAAATCCAAATGAAGTCAAATTTGTGACTAATTTGAAGTAATTTGAGATATATACAACTTTGATGAAGGACCTTTTCTCATTTGAAGCCCATAGAAAAAGTTACTTAAGGTGGAAGAAGTGAGCATATGGCTTGATACTTAGAAAAAAAATTGATATGTTTGATTTTCCAAATTTCCACCTCAAATTTCATCATGATCAAAGCTTCAAGTGAAAAATTGTTTAATATTAAAGTTGTTCCTCTTGATCTAACCTTTCCAAAAAGTCCAAATTCATCTCATTTGGACAAAGCATAAATGACTTGCGCATGGCTTAAAGTTGAAGGACCATTTGCAAGATTTGAAGTTCCATTTCTCACACACAAATGCATGGCCTTTCCACATGACTTCAACATTGCTTACACTCATTTTTGGACTTGAATGCATCATTACATTGGACTATCACACACTTATGCATCCATGCAAAGGCAATTGCTATTTTTGGAGTTTTGAAAGAAGTGTGCAATTATCAATAATCTTAGTTATAAATAGAAGCCCTATCACTCAGAATTAAGGACCCTGGCGCGCCAGCTTTGAAGCTGCAACCTTAAAACTCTACATTCAAAGGATAAGCTTGGTGATTTTCATTGAAAATCGAGTTTGAAATCTCCCATTGTTTTGAGATTCAAACTCCAAGAGTCCTCCTTCTTCCTTGATCCATTTCCACTCCATCAAGCATCCAAACCAAGGCCAAGCACAATTGAGAGCAAGATCGTGTCCATTTGAACCTGCAGTGAAGGTGAATTTCTGGATTTTTTATCTCTTTGATTCTCACTCAATTCTCCACTATTCTTGTTGATTTTTGGTTGTCTGAAGTCCTACCAATGTAGGCAACAAGATTGAGTTGCTTAGAGGTAAAATCGAAGCAACTCAGATCATGATCCTCAAAATACAACTCCCTGTATCTTTCTATATACTTTGAGTTAGGTGAAATTGAGGCCAAATTCAAGCTCCTGAGCATTTTTACTTTAAACTCATGTCCTTCTTTTTTATTTTGGTGATGGTTGAAGGTGGACCAGTCCGGTGAGATCCACCGGAGAAAAAGACCGGAGCTCTGGCTCCGACGATGTGTTGGCATGTCTCTAGACCACGCGATTCTTCTGTTTTGTTTTAATCTTGAGCGTCCAAATTCATTACCACGCGTGTGGCACATTGACTGAGGTTCAACATGGAACGTGCGCTCTGATCCACTTGATTTGCCACCTCAATTAATTAGGGAGATTAAGTGGTCCACGTTTTTTTAGCATTTTCTGATTTTCATTTTAATTGACTTATTTTTATTAATTCATATTAATTTTAATATTGATCCAAAAAATATGGGACTTTCACCAAAAAAAATTCAAATATTTTTCTCTTTCATTTTCTGAATTAAAAAATATTTTTTGGATCAATATTAATATTTTTCATGATTTAATTGTTTTTTTACATATTTTAAATTGTTTAAAAATTATTTTGAGTTTCCAAAAATAATGAAATTTTTTCTCCAAGGTCCTTTGACCTTGTTTGACCTATGATAAATCTCTTGGTCATTTATTTTGTGTTTTGAAGAGGTTTTAAGATTTTGACCAACCATAATTTAATTTAATGCATTTTTAATTGATTTTTAATTTTTTTTAATTGAAATAAATTGTGTAGAGTTATTTGTGTTGACTTGTTGAGTTTGACCTTTGTTGTAGGGACTTGGTCAAGGTTGATTTGACTTTGTTGGATTAAAATCATTGGATTTAGGGGGTTGATGAAATGTACATTTCATCTCCCAAAATGAACGAATGATTTTAATTTGACAAAAGTCCTCCCAGGACCAATTTGAGTTTATTTAATTTCCCCTCCCTCTTCATCTTCAATCCCATTCTATCCCATCCATTTCATTTGACCTATGATATCTCTATATCCTAAGGCTAGTTGATTGCAAAATCAACATAAGTATGGATGAGATTAGGTTCATCCTTTTGCCATTTTCTTTTTAAGTGTGGTATGTGTAGCGGTAAATTCATGACCATCAAGCTATGGATAAACTAGACGTCAATTAAACTAGAGTCGCCACCGCGTTTTTATTGTTTCCAAGGGAAAAGGGAAAAGTACGAACAAAACCCAAAAATAAGAAGTTTTAAAATCAAAACTAATAAAATGATAGAGATTACAGGTAAGGGGGTTGGTTACACAGAGGGAATGTGTTAGCATCCGAAGTGTCCTAGGTACTCCTAGGGAGCCCTTTTTTGTGTGCATATGTATTTTTGTACAAAAGATATTTGTAATAAATAGAGTGGAGGGATGAGAAAAGAATTCACTAATTATATTTTTGTGTGTGACAAGATCTTCGGACTTATGCATATGTACCAACATAAAAATGAGGGATCAAAACCTCGTAGTTTGTGGTATCAATTTCAAAGTGAGTGCATTGCTTTTAACAAAAAATTAAGTTTGAAAGAGGCACAAAAGGCCTAAAAATGGTTCAAATGAGTGTAAGTTCTTTTGGCTTTTGAAATTTTAATTCAAGTATAATTAAGTTTATTTACAAGTTTGATTAAGAAAAAAAATTAAAAATGCAATGGCTTAAGACCAAAGTTTCTAATTTGCAAAATGGTCAAAGTTTAGAAAACAGACACAAGCAAGGAAGATTTTTTTAAAAAGAGGGAGAGATTTTGAAATTAAATAAGTGGGGAGGAGATGAAGAGACTAATCATAAGCATAAAATTAAAAGTTAGTTGACAAGATCTGACCAATGGGCTGTAATCCAATAGACAAGAATGTCATATAGAAACCCAAAATTCCCTTGGACTTTAGAGTCAAGCAACAATCAATATACAAATAACAAGTTGAAGAGTAAGACATCAAATAAAGATAGCCACATCCAAGCTTAGTAATACCATGATCTTCTTCAAGATTTCCCATTTATCAGATGACTTCAAAGATGACATAAGACATAGGTTCAAAATAACAGCTCCACAATGATTATGTTGCAGATGAACTCAAATAGATCTTCCATTTTATATCAGATAAAGGTTCAATTCACAAGCACTTGGTTTTATGAAAGTTGGTATTGGCCAAGTCCTTTGCATAGGGAGTGTTGCCTAAATTCTAAGTCCAATAGTCTTAGATCAAACCAACAGTCCACACAAAATGTTTTTTAGGTTTTTGTTCTTATTATGTATATTAAGGTCAAAATACCACACAAGCAAACAAATATATACAAATATAATACATCACAAAATATGGTCCAAGTGGACAAAGGGAAAATGACATTAAAGTAAACAACTTGAATGGTATGAATAATAGCAAATGGATAAAGCTTAAAAATTTAAAGTGCATAAAATTAAATGACTTGAAATTAAATGTTAGTTGTTAGTTGATTAGAAGTTAGTATTGCTTTTGCTTTGCTTTTGTTTAAGTTATTCTTTGGAGAACACTCAACCCACTTATCACAAGCATGAATCCTTGAACCAAGACATCTTCCAAAGGAAGGGAAAAATGCCAAATTTCCACACAATACCATGAAAGAGGGGAGACTTACAATCTCACTAACTAGAATGTTATACCTTTTGTGTCAAAATTTAGCGCTACGTTAAGCAATCGTAATTGGACTTATGTAGAAGTCATAACTATTTGAGGACAGGCAATAGAATTTTGGTGTTAATGCATGTTAGAGACATAGTATAATGGACTATGCTCATGAAACATACCACACACAAAAAGAATATGCAAAGTGGGGGACCTAATCTCATCCATACTTATGTTGATTTTGCAATCAACTAGCCTTAGGATATAGACATATTATAGGTCCATGACATGAATGAATAAAGAAGGGGAATGAGATGAAGAGGGAGGGGAAATGGATCAAACACAAATTTGTCAAAGGAGGACTTTTACCAAATTAAGATCATTCATTCATTTCGGGAGATGGAATGTACATTCCATCAATCCCCTAAATCCAATGATCTTAACCTAAGAAAGTCAAATCAACCTTGACCAAGGCCCAACAACACAAGTCAAACTCACAAAGTCAATAAAAATGGCTCTACACAATTTATTTGACATTTAATCAATTAAAAACAATACAAATATGCATTAAATTAAATTATGGTTGGTCAATTTCCTAAAACCTCATCAAAACACCAAAGAAATGGCCATGAGATTTATCATAGGTCAAACAAGGTCAAAGGACCTTGGAGAAAAAATTTCAGAATTTTTGGAAACTTAAAAGTATTTTTAAACAATTAAGAATATTCACAAAATCAATTAAATCATGAAAAATATTAATAATGATCCAAAAAATAATTTTAATTCAGAAAATGAAAGAGGAATTTATTTAATTTTTTTGGGTGAAACTCTCATATTTTTTGGATCAATATTAAATTTAATATGAATTAATGAAAACATAATAAATAAAATGAAAATCAATTAATCAGAAAAAATATGGACCACTTGAGCAACCTCATTAATTGAGGTGGCAGATCAAGTGGATGAAAACACGTGTTCCATGGTACACTCGAGTCAGCGCGCCACACATTTGGTATTCAAAAGGAACACTCAAGACTAAAACAAATTGAATTGATCATGTGGCTCTGGACCATGCCACCTCATTGCCGGAGCAAAGGGCCGACCGTCTTCTCAAGCGACCTTAGCCGGACTGGTCCACTCATCACCATCACAAAAATAAAAAAGAAGAACATGATCTTAAAGAGAAAATGGCACTGATCACGAATCTGACCTCAATTCAACCTAACTCCAAGTATATTGAAAGATACATGGAGTTGAAATCTGAGGTACATGAACTGAGTTGCTTCAATTTGACCTCAAAGCAACTCAATCTTCATGCCTACATTGGTAGGACTTAAGACAACCAAAGATCCAAGAGAATTTATGAGAAATAAGAGAGAATCAAAGAGAAGAAAAAATCTGGAAAATACCTTCAATGTTGTGCCGAACTTGATCTCTCTTGCTTCAATTCGTGCTTGATCTTACTTATGAAGCTTGTAGAAGTGGCTTAGAATTGGTACAAAGCTTTGGATCCTGGAGTTTTTGAATCTCCAAACAGTGAGATGCAAACTCAATTTTCAAGTGAAAATCCTCAGGTTTTCCTTTTAAATGTGAGGGTTTCAAGTGTGGGAGGCAAAGCTGGCGCACAATAGTCCTTATTTCTGATGCCAAAGGCTCTTATTTATAGCCAATTCAAATGTTATTTGCACCTTCCGAAATGTTTCCAAATTTGGCAAACGTATGATGCATGCTTGCATGAGCGTGTATAAGCTCATGAAGCTACTCAATTAAGTCCATAAGTAAGTGCAATTGAGTCTGAAAGTGGATTGGGATGCAAGGCAAAAGTGTGCAGCTGTTTGAAGTTTTGATCCTTGCCAAATGATGCAGCCATGTTCAGACCATGCGCAAACCCCTCAAAACTTATCCAAAATGGATGAAATTGGACTCTTTCGAAAGGTTAGATCAAGAGGAACAACTATTATGTTAAACACTTTTCCATTTGAAGCTTGTATCATGATGAATTTGGAGATGAAAGTTTGGAAATTTTAACATGTCAAGATTTTCTCTAAGTGTCAAGCCATATGTTCAATTATTCCATCTTGGCTAACTTTCTATGCGAGCTTCAAATGAGAAAAGTGTATTTATCAAAGTTGTATCTCTTTCAAAAAACTTTAAAATGTTCACAAATTTTACCTCATTTGGATTTGGGATGAATGAGTTATGCATTTTTGAAGTTGAGGAAAATCACTTGTTCAATGGTATTGGTCCAAAATGACCTATAATGTATCCTCATATCACATGCTCATAAAACCTGAATTAGTTCTTCCTCCAAACATAAAAGTTTAAGTAGACACCTTGAATTTTATTGTGCAACTTGTAAATATTTCATCTCATAAAAATTGAGCAAGTTATGGCTTTGGGAAGTTGACCTCCAAATTAGGGTTTAGACAAAATGACCTATAATCTTTCAACATAAAAAATGACTTTCCAAGCAAAACTAGCTCTAGACCTCAACATGAAAGTTGTTTGGAATGTAATTTAGAGTAACTTTTCTCTTGGAATCATTTTCATATGATGAAATTGTAGGAGATACGATCTAGGGACCCCAATTTTGATCAGATGAATTCCTCTGGTCAACCACCATCAACCACCTTGCTAACTTGCAATTATCTTGACTTTTGGGACTCATGGGAGATCATATATGTATAAGATGATGAAATTTTAAGTGTACCTTTAAATATTTGATCAATTGTTGAAGAAGCTTGGTGAAGAAGTTACACAAGATACCCAGATGAACTAGGGTTTCCAAGGCAAACCAATCCCAAAATCTTGAAGAATTCTTGATCAAAATAACATGTAGAGATCATGTGGACTCATATATGATGCCTATATCCTTTTTGGATCATTCTTGGTTGAGCTCTTGGCAATGTGAGGGTCTTAAACCCAATACATGAACTTGATAGATTAAAGGTGATCAAGTGCCCTACCTACAAAAAACTTGGAAATGCAAAGACATATTTTTGGTTTTTTGGTTAGGAAATGATAAAATACAAGGTATGATACAATCAAAAGGTGCCTGGTGATCTCTCCCAATACAAACCCAATGGATGAGGGGGAAAGGAGGATGCCAAGGTATGATCTCAATGCTAATGCATATGATGAGATAGCATGAGGGATTTTAGGGTCAAAATTGGGGTATTACAGTATGCTTTAGGAGTAAGGTTCATAATAACATATCTCTAACATGCATTAACACTAAAATTTCTATTGCCCGACCTCAAATAGTTGTGACTTCTACATAAGTCCAATTACGATTGCTTAACATAGCGCTAAATTTTGACCCAAAAGCATAGCATTCTAGTAAGTGAGATTGTAAGTCTCCCCCTTTCATGGTATTGTATGGAAACTTGGCCTTTTTTCCTTCCTTTGGAAGATGTCTTGGTTCAAGGATCGATGCTTGTGAATAGAGGGTTGAGTGTTCTCCAAAGAATGACTTAAACAATAAAAAAAGAAACAGCAATACTAACTTCTAATCAACTAACATATGACTAACTTTTAATTTCAAGTCATTTACTTTTTGAACTTTAAATTCAAGTCTTTATCATTTTCCATTATTCATATCATTTAACTTGTTTACTTTAATGTCATTTTCACTTTGCTCATTTGAGCCATATATTGTGATTGTATATACTTGTTTGTGTATTTTGTTTGTGTTTATGGTCTTTTGACCTTAATGTACATAATAACAACAAAAACCCTAAAAAGGATTTGTGTGGACTGTTGGATTGGATCTGAGACATTGGACTTAGAATTAGGCAACATTCCCTATGCAAAAAAGACTTGGCCAATGCAAACTTTTCTGAAGCCAGTCATTGTGAATTGAACTATCATCTGAAGCAAGTATTGAGATCCCTTTTGAGTTCATCTACTACATGGTCTTGATGCAAATGTTACTTTGAACCTGTGTTTAATGCCTTATTCTGAGCCATTCAAGGAGTATGTCATCTGATACATGGGAGATTATGAAGAAGATCATGGAGTTGCTAAGCTTGGATGTGGCAATCTTTCTTTGATGTCTTGCTCTTCACCTTGCGATTTGTGTATTGATATTGCTTGATTCTAAAGTCTAAGGGAAAATTGGGTTTCTATAAGACATTCTTGTCTATTGGATTGCATCCCATTGGTCAGATCTTTTCAACTCTTAATTTTTAATTTTTGCTTAGGATTAGTCTCTTCATCTCTTCCCACTTCTTAAATTTCAAATCTCCCCCCTTTTAAAAATATTCTTTGCTTGTGATTTCTAAACTATGACTTGGTTGCAAATTAGAAACTATGGACTTACGCTATTGCATTTTTAAACTCTTTTTCTTGATCAAACTTGTAAATGAACTTAACCATACTTGACTTAAAATTTCAAATGACAAAAAGAAATAACACCCATTCAAACTCTTTTAGGCTTTTTGTGACTCTTTCAAACTTAAAATTTTGTTAAAAGCAACTTATTCATTTTGAAATTGTTACCACGAACTACGAGTTTTTGATCCCTCATTTTATGTTGGTACGTAAGCACAAGTCTGAAGGTATTATCAAACACAAAAATATAATTAATGTATTCTTTTATCATCCCCACACTTTATTTATTGCAAACTCTTTTATACCAAAACATATGTACACACAAATAAGGGCTCCCTAGGAGCACCTAAGACACTTTGGACGCTAGCACCTTCCCTCTGTGTAACCAACCCCCTTACCTGTAATCTCTGACATTTTATTAGTTTTGATTTGAAAACTTCTTATCTTTGGGTTTTGTTCGTACTTTTCCCTTTTCCCTTGGAAACAATAAAAGTGCGGTGGTGACTCTGGTTTTACTGACGTCAAAGCTTATCCATAGCTTGATGGTTATGAATTTACCGCTACAGAAATTAAGTGGCGACTCTGTTGGGGAGTAGTCTCCAGTGGGTTTAGCCTACTTATTTGTGTGTATATAATTGTATATTTGATGTTTGTATATTTGTATGATATAATCTGCTTGTTGTGCTTGGTGATCTTTGAGTGGTGAGATAAGTTCTAACCCGAACTTGAGTGCAATTAAGATAGGAGAATGGTATAGTCATGTTCGACTTGTGTGGAGTGGTCCTTAATAATTTGGCTTAAGACCCATCTACTTAGTGGAGACCCTTTTGGAGCTATTGATGTCACACAAGTTATTTGTGGTTAGGCATTACTTTCTCTGATTTGGGGTCCGAGAAGCTGAGGACCGTAGAACATTTAACCTATCTTGGCCTATTTAGGACGTAGTGCGGAGACTGTTCTGGTGTAGACTTGATAACAGTTGTTACGCGAGACTACACTCAGACGAGTTTCTCTTAAGAATATTATGGGCCGATGAATTAGTCATCCTAACCTATAATATCCGATAGATGGAATTAAGACTATGAGAACTTTTTATAACATGATCTCCAGGTTTTTTTATCCTTAGTACACTCCTTTGGGATGGTTCTTAACCCGACTTTATGCTCGTGACTCACAACAAACCCTTGATTCTTGGTAGATCCAATCAAGTCTTCTCAATATCAATGGAACTTGGGTGTTGATAAGGTGACAACCATAATCCACCAAAATGGATGATTGATCTTGACAATGACTTGATTCATCCCTTGACCTTTGTTTGTTTGCCTTGTGTGTGATCCCTTATTTGTGATTGTTGTATTCATGCATTCATGCGCATCATAACATTCATCACATGAAAAAATAACTTCATGGAACTGAGGTTTTATTTGTAAATATTTTCAGACCATGGATTGTGGACGAAGGAACACTAAGAAGTACGGTTTCAGATGTCCCGACTTAAAAGGGTTAAGGAAGCTATCATCTTTTTGTATTAGATACCTTGGACTTCAAGCAACTTTATCGAAAGCTTTTGTTTGTGTTATCTGCTGATATAGTTGAAGGACTCTTGAGTGTATTGGTTCTGTTTTATGACCCTTTCTACCGTTGCTTCACTTTTCCCAATTATCAGCTTACGTACGTTGGAAGAGTATGCCCATATCTTGGGAATACCCGTTTTTGACAAAGTGTCATTTAGTGGATTGGAAGAGATTCCCATATCTCATTTTATAGCTGAAGCTCTTCATCTGAAGAAGTCTGAGATTGAGGCTCATTGGGTGAAGAAAGGAGGTATTTTTGGGTTGGCTTATGAGTTCCTTATTGGGAAAGCTACTGCGTTTGCTTAAGCCGGGAGTGTGGATGCTTTTGAAGCTATCTTTGTGTTGCTCATCTATGGGTTAACTTTATTCCCCAACATTGACGGTTTTGTTGATGTTAACGCCATTAGAATCTTCTTGATTAGAAATCTTGTGCCTACTTTGTTGGGTGATATGTATTTCTCTTTGCATTTGAGGAATTCTAAAGGTGGTGGGACTATTGTGTGCTGTGTTCCTCTTTTGTACAAGTGGTTTATTTTGCACTTGCCTCAGACACCTGCTTTTATGGAGAACAAACAATGTCTAAGGTGGTCTTAGAGACTTATGTCTCTCACTAATGATGATATAGTTTAGTATGATTCTTCATTAGGTATATTGGAGATTATTGATAGTTGTGGTGAATTTTCTAATGTTCCTCTCATTGGTACACAAGGAGGAATCAACTACAACCCTGCTTTGGCTCGTCGTCAACTTAGGTTCCACTTGAGAGACAAACCTAATAACACTCAGTTAGAAGGTCTTTTCTATCAAGAGGGTAAAAATCCCCAACATTTGAAGCAGAAGATGGTACATGCTTGGCATAATGTTCATAGGAAAGGAAGATTCGAGCATGGTCCATGCAACTGTGTAGCTTTGGAAGCTTACACTCTTTAGGTGAAGAAGAGAGCTTTGGAGTTGAAGATGCCTTATGCTTGTGAGAGACCTATGTCTATGGTTGTGGTTGAGCCGTTAACTCCCCCTAACCATGATGTAGATGAGTTGGAAGACGCACTCGCCAATATGAAGCAAGAGAAGGATATGTGGGAAAAGTGATTCCATGCTTTAAGCATAAAGCATGAGGAGTTGCAGCTCGAGTCTAAGGACAAATATACACTTATTGAGCTTCTTGAAGACCGAGTGGTGAAGAGACAGAGAGAGCCAAAGGTTTCATCTTCCTCTAATATACCTCAGCCTTTCGTTGCTTGGAAGAAGATTGTAGATCAGCTTGTCCTTGAGAAGGCTCAGATGAAGACATCCTTTGAGTCCGAGATTCGATGCATCCGAAGGAAGTACGTGCCTGCAGCCAGATCATCTGACAATGTTGTTAGGGGATCCTTAGGATGACTAGTTTCCTTTTCTCTTGTATTTGTATTTTGGTTTCTGAAATCGAACTCAGTGTAATCCTTCCAAATTATATGAATAAAAGAGATTTTTATGGTTAACCCGATTGTCACAATTGTTAATATATATTTAAAATAGTATGTTCCTTGAAAATAAAAACAATCAAAGTATTGAAATTCATCATAGCATGTTTTCTTTCGCCAGATGTCTTATTGGTTATTCTTCTATGCTTCAGCCAAGATGACTCATCGACAATACTCGCGCCAATCATCCGAGAATCATGGAGCATTTAGAGCAAGAGAGCAAAGAACTGAAGGACGAGATTGCCCGCCTGACTGCCATGATGGAGTATGTGTTAGCTGCTCAAAGTCAATCTTCTCCAACACCTGTAACTCCTCCTCCTCAGAGGACTGTTATTTCAGAGGTTGTGACTTCAACCGTGCCTGCCACTCAGTTCGCTCCTGCCATGCCTGCCGGATTCCCTTGGGGAATGCCGCCAAACTTTGTGCCTGAAGGCATTGCGCCTACATTTGCTTCCATGTCGGCATCTGTTGGTGTAAGCCCTAGAGGCCAATACTTTTGGAACTTATATCGAATTGTTTATTAATAATAAAAGGCATTTTCTTTATTATATTTGTTTAATAAATTCCCTGGAATAGATAGTCCGTTTAATGTATCAAGTGTGACTTAATCATGAGAGCACATTAAACATAAGGACATTATTCTTAAAGTATATGTAGTCGAGCTTTATTATGAAGTGGGATAACATTAAAGCATGAAGACTATTATGTTTATAGACTGATGATCACATCTCATGGATCATGAATAAGGAGTTATCAAGTCTCAAACATAGGTATAAATATTAAGAGTAATATTTATACTGGATTGACCCGCTATGAGGATACTATATAGAATGTCATGCAAAGTGTCATAAGTTATTCTCATGGTGATAATGGTGTATACCACCCTTCGACCTGAAACCACTATGGACCCTAGATGTAGAGCCGAGTGCTTTATTGTTGATCAAACATTGTCCGTAACTGGATGACCATAAAGACAGTTGATGGATACTCCACGACGCATGCTAAGGGACATGAGTGACCTAGATGGAATTTGCCCATCCTGCGTAACAGGATAAATGTCTATGGGCCCAATATTGAACTGGACAAGGATGACACGGTCTATGCCTTGTGTTTAATATATACATAAGGACAAAAGGGTAATTATACATATAATTATTATCACAGAAGGATTTGTCATATCACATGACATTTTCGTGTCTTGGGTAGCAGTGATGTGTTGCTAGATACCGCTCACTGTTTATTATGTTAAATACGTGATTTAAAATAATTACCAATGCCGCAAAAACCTATAGGGTCACACACAAAGGACGAATTGATGAGAGATAGACTAATTAAGGAATATCGTAATGTACGGTGCCCTTAAGTGAATTATAGAACATCGTAAGGTACGGTGTACTTGAGTAGAATACGAAATATGGTAAGGTACCATGAACTTAAGTGGTTTTGGCATATTATAAGATATGGGCCATATACACTTAAGTGAGCTTTTTAGCTTGCAGCCCACACAAGTGGTTCTATAAATAGAACCCTTGGGTAGAAGCATTGTCACTCTTGCAATTTCGTTTCTCTCTCTCTCTAACTCAAAGCCTTCATTCATAGCAGCTAGCACTGAGATTGAAGGAATCCGTTCGTGTGGACTGAGTAGAGGCGTTGTCATCGTTCAACGCTCATGATCGTCATAAGAGGTAACGATTCTATCACTGGTCATGCCCATTCGTAAGGATCATTAAAGGAGAAATTTTAAACTCCGCTGTATTTTGGATCGCCATTCTCCTACAGTGGTATCAGAGCCACTTACGAAACCATGAATCTGATAACTATTTATTTTTTGTATTAATACAATTAAAGACAGAATGAATCAAAGAATAAACGAGAAATTAAATCGAGATCGATCAAGTTATATATATGATATAAGTAATCCTGATGCAAAATACAGTATATATGATATACTGTTTCTATTTCATTCATTCAAACACTTAATGGTTGTTTTCCTTTGAGCGATCAATGATCGTTTGCTTCTTTATCCGACATTAGTATGGTGAAGCAATGACGTGTTGATCAATCATACTGAATCAACAATCGAGATGTGTTTGACGGTCTGAAATTGGTGCATTAGGGTTAGTGACGACACAAGGGTTGTGTTGTCAAAGAGTTATGCGATTAGGGTTGTGACTGCACAAGAGTTGTGCTTTCTAACAGATTTTCAAACAGTGTTAACCGGTTAACGTATATGGTTAACCGGTTAACGCAAGACGGAATATAGCTTTCTAACAGATTTTCAAACAGTGTTAACCGGTTAACGTATATGGTTAACCGGTTAACGCAAGACGGAATACATCTTTCTAACAGATTTTCAAACAGTGTTAACCGGTTAATGTATATGGTTAACCGGTTAACGCAAAAGAGAATACAAATTACGAACAGATTTTCAACAGTGTTCACCGGTTAACGCATTTGGTTAACTGGTTAACGCAAGACAAAATACACCCGTTCCCGCTAACCGGGCAGCGGACCCCGGCTAACTCTGCGTAGTGTGATCGGTCGTCGAAATTTAATTTGGTTTTAATTAATTAAAATAATTAAAATTAATAATAATAATAATAATGAGTTTATTATTGTCTTGTGGTGATCGGTTATGGCCTTAGTTTTCCTTTATTTTGTTTTGGGTTTTAAAATACGACCTGCGTGTTGTGCATCTCTTTTAATCTCTCAATGTAACTTCTTTTCTCATCTCATTCCCTCGTATGTAAAACGAGTTTCTTTTATGTAATGTAATGTTATGAAGAAAGAGAAGAAGTCAATATCAAGGGAGGACAACCTTGAAGATCTTGCTTGGAGAAACTTAGATCGTTATTAGGTTAGCTTAGGTTCTCTCATTGGCTTGGGAGAACAATTGCGCTAGGGGCCATAACTGTTTCATTATATATGTATGTTGATGCATGTGAATGTATGTTGATGCATGTGAGAGATGATTTATATGATAAATAAGCCGGTGAGATTAGAATAATTGCAAATTCCCTCAAATTAAATATTAAGTTTATGCTTTCCAAGTTTTAACACTCATCAAGACTAGTATCGGATAATGTAGGTTTCGCCTACGCGAGGTGCATGTTCTATATTAGTAAGGTGCGATGGGATAATTGTAATATCCAATTGTTAAAACAATGGGTCAAACTTAACTAAACAAATTATAATAAGATTATATATGTTTAGAAGCAAGAGTTGGAAATGATCCATGTGATGGATTGGAATAAAGAGTTATTCACCCAACTAAAATATTCGAGAGTTGTATTAGATACAATTGGAAGGAGTTCCTACCTAAATAACCTAGTTTTGTGTAATCCGCCTACGTGGACTTAAAACAAAGTGAAATATGGATCTCGACCCACTAGAAGATCTTCCAACGGGATTTTCCGAATCAAATGGTGAGGGTCATTTGTTTTGAGTAAAATAGTGAGAGCATATTTAATTAAAGGCCTAATTAAATATGTTATTGATACTTATATTTTCATTAATTCTTATGTAGATTACCATGACAACAAACACCTCTAACAACATCTTGCGAGCAATCCTTGACAAAGAAAAATTGTCTGAGACAAATTTTCTGGATTGGCACCGAAACCTGAGGATTGTCCTCAAACATGATAAAAAGTTGTATGTCTTGGAGAAACCTGTTCCTGAAGAGGAACCTCCTAGTTCTAAACCTAAGGCAGAAAGAGATACTTATAAGAAGCATGTCGATAATGCCAATGAAACTACTTGTCTCATGCTAGCTACCATGAACTCAGAATTGCAAAAGCAACATGAGAACATGGCAGCGTTCGATATGATCGAACACCTGAAAATGCTCTATCAAGAGCAAGCAAGGCATGAAAGGTTTGAAGTTTCAAAAACCCTTTTTCAAGGCAAGTTAGCTGAGGGAGCCCCTGTAGGTCCCCATGTACTCAAGATGATCGGGTATGTGGAAAACCTTGAGAGATTGGATTTTCCCCTAGGAAAGGAACTTGCGACTGATTTGATCTTGCAATCGTTGCCAGATAGATTCAGTCAATTTGTCCTAAATTTCAATATGAATGATATGGACAAATCTCTTCCTAAACTGCTCGCCATGTTAAGAACTGCTGAGCAGAATCTGAAATGAAAAGGGAAGTCCACTCTGATGATCGAAAATGGAAAAAGACAGAAGAAAAGGCCCACCAAGCAGGGTGATAAAGGGAAAGGCAAGGAAGTTGCCAAACCCAAACCCACCATTGCTGCTTTAAAGCCTAGTGGAGGCATAGCAAAAGAAGGCACCTGCTTCCATTGCGGTAAGACCGGACACTGGAAGAGAAACTGCCCAAAGTACCTGGAAGATAAGAAGAATAGAGTAGAGACTTCAACTTCAAGTATTTTTGTTATTGAAATTAATTTATCTACTTCTGCATCATGGGTATTAGATATTGGATGCGGTTCTCACATTTGTACCAATGTGCAGGGACTAAAAAGGAGTAGAGATTTGGCAAAAGGTGAAGTCGACCTACGAGTTGGAAATGGAGCAAAGGTTGTTGCTTTAGCCGTAGGAACTTATGTATTGACTTTACCTAGTGGTTTAATAATTCAGTTAGAGAACTGTTATTGTGTACCTGCAATTAGCAGGAATATTATTTCCGTTTCTTGTTTGGACAAGTTTGGTTTTTCGTTTATAATAAAGAACAATTGTTGCTCAATTTATTTGAATGATATATTCTATGCTACTGCACAAATGAACAATGGACTATATGTCCTTGATCTTGAAATGTCTATTTATAACATTAATAATAAAAGGATGAAACCTAATGAGTTAAATCCAACTTACCTTTGGCATTGTCGATTAGGCTACATAAATGAGAAACGTATTTCCAAACTCCATAAAGATGGACTCTTGGACTCTTTTGATTATAAATCATATGAGACATGCATATCTTGTTTAATTGGAAAGATGACAAAGTTTCCATTCACAGGAAAAGGTGAAAGAGCTAATGATCTTTTGGCCCTCATACATACTGATGTATGTGGACCATTGAACATACCAGCCAGAGGAGGTTTTCAGTACTTCATCACATTTACTGATGATTTCAGTAGATATGGTTATGTGTATTTAATGAAACACAAATCAGAGTCCTTTGAAAAGTTCAAGGAATTTAAGAATGAAGTACAAAACCAACTAGGTAAGAATATTAAAACTCTTCGATCAGATCGAAGTGGTGAGTATTTAAGCCTAGAGTTTGATGACCATCTGAAAGACTGTGGGATCCTATCCCAACTTACTCCTCCTGGAACACCCCAATGGAATAGTGTATATGAGAGAAGAAATCGAACCCTGTTAGACATGGTCCGATCCATGATGAGTCACACCGATCTTCCAAACTCCTTTTGGGGACATGCACTATTGACAGCAGCTTACACACTTAACCGTGTTCCATCCAAAAAGGTTGAGAAGACACCATATGAGATATGGAGTGGTAAGAAACCACATATGTCTTCCATGAAGATTTGGGGTTGCGAAGTTTATGTGAAACGACAAATTTCAACTAAGCTTGAGCCCAAATCTGACAAATGCTTATTTGTGGGGTATCCTAAAGAAACAAGAGGGTATTACTTCTACAATCCTTCTGAGGGCAAAGTGTTTGTCGCTCGAACTGGAGTTTTCCTAGAAAAGGATTTTATTTCCAAAGGAATCAGTGGGAGGAAAGTAGAGCTTGAAGAAATTCAAGAATCACAAAGCATCGATACACCTATGGAGGAATTAGAGCAAGAAACACAAGTAGTTGTGGAAGAGCAACCTGCTCAAGTAGAACAAGACCAACGTAGGTCAAGCAGGATACATCACATACCTGAGAGATATGGATATCTCATAACTGATCAAGGTGATGTATTACTCATGGATCAAGATGAGCCTGTGACCTACCGAGAGGCCATAACTGGTCCCGAGTCTGAGAAATGGCTAGAAGCCATGAAATCTGAAATGGATTCCATGTACACAAACCAAGTTTGGACCTTGGTAGAGCCTCCTGTAGGAGTTAACCCTATAGGATGCAAGTGGGTCTTCAAAAAGAAGACTGACATGGATGGTAAAGTACATACCTATAAGGCAAGACTGGTTGCAAAAGGATATAAACAAATTCATGGGGTTGACTATGATGAAACCTTTTCACCAGTTGCAATGCTTAAATCTGTTCGGATTTTACTTGCTATCGCTGCATATCATGATTATGAAATATGGCAGAAGGGTGTCAAAACTGCTTTCCTTAATGGGATTCTTCTTGAGGATGTGTACATGACACAACCTGAAGGATTTGACATACTAGAAGAAGCCCAAAAGATGTGTAAGTTACAAAGGTCAATCTATGGATTGAAGAAAGCTTCTAGAAGCTGGAATCTTCATTTTGATGAAACAGTAAAACAATATGGATTCATCAAGAACGAAGATGAACCTTGTGTCTACAAGAAGGTTAGTGGGAGCATGATCACGTTCCTGGTATTATATGTAGATGACATATTACTCATTGGAAACGATGTCCTTACCCTGCAACAAGTAAAGTCTTGGTTGGGGAAATGCTTTTCTATTAAGGACCTAGGTGAGGCAGCCTATATATTAGGAATCAGAATCTATAGAGATAGATCACAAAAACTGCTTGGCCTAAGTCAGAGTACGTACATAGACAAAGTGTTGAGACGCTTTAACATGCATGATTCCAAGAAAGGATTCATACCTATGCAACATGGCCTATGTCTGTCAAAAACACAATCCCCTTCAACTAAGGAAGAAAGGGATCGCATGAATAAGATTCCATATGCATCTGCAATAGGATCTATCATGTATGCCATGTTATGTACTCGACCAGATGTCTCGTATGCTTTAAGTGCAACGAGTAGGTACCAATCTGATCCTGGTGATGCCCATTGGGTAGCTGTCAAGAATATCCTTAAGTATTTGAGAAGGACTAAGGACTCATTCTTGATATATGGAAGTCAGAAAGAGTTGGTTGTAATCAGATACACCGATGCTAGCTTCCAGACAGATAAGGATGACTTTAGATCGTAATCTGGTTACGTGTTTTGCTTAAACGGTGGCGCTGTGAGCTGGAAAAGTTCAAAGCAAGATACAGTTGCTGATTCTACAACCGAGACCGAGTATATTGCTGCCTCAAGTGCAGCAAAGGAAGTTGTTTGGATCAAAAAGTTCATTAGTGAACTTGACATAGTTCCTAGCATTGCGGATCCCATTGGTCTCTATTGTGATAACAATGGTGCTATCGCACAAGCTAAGGAGCCTAGATCTCACCAACGATCCAAACACATACTTAGGCGTTATCACCTCATTCGAGAGATAATAGATATAGGAGATGTGGAAATATGTAGAGTACCTACACTTGACAATATTGCTGACCCACTTACAAAGCCTCTTGCGCAGCAGAAGCATGATGGCCATACTAGATCTATGGGCATTAGGGGTATGCCTGATTGGCTCTAGTGCTAGTGGGAGATTGTTGGTGTAAGCCCTAGAGGCCAATACTTTTGGTACTTGTATCAAATTGTTTATTAATAATAAAAGACATTTTCTTTATTATATTTGTTTAATAAAGTCCCTGGAATAGATAGTTCGTTTAATGTATCAAGTGTGACTTAATCATGAGAGCATATTAAACATAAGGACATTATTCTTAAAGTATCCGTAGTCGAGTTTTATTGTGAAGTGGGATAACATTAAAGCATGAAGACTATTATGTTTATAGACTGATGAGCACATCTCATGGATCATGGATAAGGAGTTATCAAGTCTCAAACATAGGTATGAATATTAAGAGTAATATTTATACTGGATTGTCCCGCTATGAGGATATTATATAGAATGTTATGCAAAGTGTCATAAGTTATTCTCATGGTGATAATGGTGTATACCACCCTTTGACCTGAAACCACTGTGGACCCTAGATGTAGAGTCGAGTGCTTTATTACTGATCAAACGTTGTCCGTAACTGGATGACCATAAAGACAGTTGATGGGTACTCCACGACGCATGCTAAGGGACATGAGTGACCTAGATGGAATTTGCCCATCCTGCATAACAGGATAAATGTCTATGGGCCCAATATTGAATTGGACAAGGATGACACGGTCTATGCCTTGTGTTTGATATAGACACAAGGGCAAAATGGTAATTATACATATAATTATTATCACAGAAGGATTTGTCAGATCACATGACATTTTCGTGTCTTGGGTAGCAGTGATGTGTTGCTAGATACCGCTCACTGTTTATTATGTTAAATACGTGATTTAATATAATTACCAATGCCGCGAAAACCTATAGGGTCACACACAAAGGACGGATTGATGAGAGATAGAGTAATTAAGGAATACCGTAATGTACGGTGCCCTTAAGTGAATTATAGAACATCGTAAGGTACGGTGTACTTGAGTAGAATACGAAATATGGTAAGGTATCATGAACTTAAGTGGTTTTGGCATATTATAAGATATGGGCCATATACACTTAAGTGGGCTTTTTAGCTTGCAGCCCACACAAGTGGTTCTATAAATAGAACCCTTGGGTAGAAGCATTGTCACTCTTGCAATTTCGTTTCTCTCTCTCTCTCTCTCTCTCTCTCTCTCTAACTCAAAGCCTTCATTTATAGCAGCTAACACTGAGATTGAAGGAATCCGTTCGTGTGGACTGAGTAGAGGCGTTGTCATCGTTCAACGTTCGTGATCGCCACAAGAGGTAACGATTCTATCACTGATCATGCCCATTCGTAAGGATCATTAAAGGAGAAATTTTAAATTCCGATGCGTTTTGGATCGCCATTCTCCTACAACATCTAGCCCGGTCATGTCTGTTCCTCCTCCATTTGTTCACACTCTACCTCATGTTGAGGATACCATATACCATTCTGATTCGTCTGAGGGTCTAGATGTTTATGAGAAAATGGACGAAATGAAAGACCAATTTGTTGAGTTGCGAAAGGAGTTGAAGACCTTGAGGGTAAAAGATTTGTTTGGTAAGAGTGCTGCTGAACTTTGCTTGGTTCCCAATGTTAAGATCCCGATGAAGTTCAAAGTCCCTGACTTTGAAAAGTATAAGGGAAACACTTGTCCGCTCAGCCATCTTGTCATGTATACTAGAAAGATGTTAACGCAAACTGATAATGATCAACTATTGATTCATTACTTTCAAGATAGTCTGACTGGTGCCGCTTTAAGGTGGTACATGGGCTTGGATAGTGCGAGTGTCCGCACGTTCAACGATTTGGGCGAAGCATTTGTGAAACAGTACAAGTACAATGTGGATATGGCACCAGATAGGGACCAACTTAGGTCGATGTCTCAGAAGGACAATGAGACGTTTAAAGAATATGCCCAAAGATGGAGAGAGCTAGCTGCTCAAATCAACCCTCCATTGGAAGAAAAAGAGATGACTAAGATTTTCCTTAAGACCCTGAGCTCATTTTACTATGAGCGGATGATTGTTAGTGCCCCCGGCAATTTTACCGAAATGGTAAATATGAGGATGAGATTAGAAGAAGGTGTCTGTAAGGGACGGTTATCTAAAGAATAGGTATCATCAAGCAAGAGGTATGGTAACAGTTTTGCTAAGGAGAAGGTAGTTAAGACCAATGCAGTATCAGTGGGGAGGCAGATGAGGCCTCATGTCAGAAGAAGTCCGCAACCCCGTCAATACCATCCTCAAGTATCATTTGTTATTCCAGTATTTTCCAACAATCAATCAGTGCCAGTTCAACAACAACGTCAACAACAGTCACAATAAATAACAAACAACTATAACAACAACACCAATAATAATCAACAACAACAGAACTTTGAGAGGAAGAAGGTCTCTTTCGACCTGATTCCTATGACTTATGCTGAATTGTATCTATCTTTGGTTCTCAAGAACCATCTATAACAAAAAAATCCGCCATAAATACCAAAACCACTTCCATGGTGGTATAAGCCAGAGCTTCATTGTGCCTTTCACCAAGGGGCTCTTGGCCACTATATTGAGAATTGCTACCCGCTAAAATATGAGGTCCAAAAGTTAGTAAAGAGTGGGATGTTGTCCTTTGAGGATCGTGCGCCAAATGTGAAAGCTAACCCATTGCCTGCTCATGGTAATTCCTCTATTAATATGGTAGATGGTTGTCCAAGGAGTTTCCGAGTGTTTGATGTGCGACGTATTCGTCGATCTTTGGTTGAGATGCATAAGACCATATGCACTATTAGTAATTGTGAGCATGATCACGATAGTTGTACAATCTGCAGTGTTAACCCCCGTGGGTGTTTGGTTGTCAAGAGAGATATCCAGAGGTTGATGGACGAGAATGTGATTCAAATTCAACAATCAAGGGATATAGATGATGCCAATGTGATAGTTCTTGTGTTCAAAACCCCCGAGAAGGTGGTAATCCAGTTTGATAGCAGCAACAATAATAACGTCAATAGATCGGTATCATCGGTAATATGGTTAGCGGGTCCAATCTCGTATGCATCCGATAGAGCTGTTACATATCAGTATAATGCGACTATGTTAAAGAATGGTCAAGAGGTTCCATTGCCTACGACCAGTTCTGTTGTGAGTATTGCTGATGTAACGAAGGTCACCCGTAGTGGTCGTGTTTTTGGGTGTGTGTTCCCGAAGGATGTAGAGGATGTCATTAAGAAGGTAGATGCGCCTGCAGTAGATCCGGTTAGTGCTCCAAAGTGTCAGTCTGATGAGTTCAGCAGTTTGAAGCCCAATTCGATCATATTGTGGCTAACATTACTTCCTGCAACAACTTGAGTTTTTGTGATGAGGAACTTCCTGAGGAAGGCAGAAATCACAACTTAGCATTGCACATATCAATGAACTGCAAAGAGGATGCATTGTACAATGTGTTGGTTGATACTGGTTTGTCTTTGAATGTACTCCCGAAGTCAACTCTTTCCAAATTGTCGTATCAAGGAGTTTCAATGAGATGCAATGGCGTGATCGTTAAAGCTTTTGATGGTTCTCGCAAAACTGTTATAGGAGAAGTGGATCTTCCAATGAAGATAAGTTCGAGTGATTTCCAAATTACTTTCCAAGTGATGGATATCCACTCGGCCTATAGCTACTTGTTGGGAAGGTCGAGGATACATGAGGCGAGAGTTGTGACATCAATTCTGCATCAGAAGTTGAAATTTGTGAAGAATGGTAAGCTTGTTATCGTTGGTGGAGAGAAGGCTCTGTTGGTGATCCATCTGTCGTCTTTCTCGTACGTGGAAGTTGAGGATGAGTTTGGAACTCCGTTCCAAGCTCTATCTATTGCTGAAGAAAAGAGAGTTGGGGCACCCATGTCCTCTTTTAAAGACGCGCATAAGATTGTTGAAGATGGCAATTCTGATCAGTGGGGCTGGATGGTAGAGGTCGCCAAGAATAAGAGCAGAGATGGTTTGGGATTTCAACAAAGGTCTTTAGTTGAAGATGTGCAACTCAGTTTCCATAGCGGAGGGTTCATTCATGGTAATGAACAACACTCAGTTGCCGTGATCGAGGGGGATGAAGATGAAGATTGCGCCAATTTTGTGATGCATGGTAAAACTTGCAACAATTGGACCACTGTCGATGTTCCTATTATTGTTCATCATTCTAAGTAATTGCTTTATTGTTTTTGAAAATCCTTCTCCTATTCCTAAGGGAGAAGTGAACATTGTTTGGCATCTTTTAATTTGATCATTAATAAAATGCATTTCTATTCATCAACATCTATGATGTTTTATTTTTAATTTTTTCTTTTCTGAAAAATGGTAATCACAAAAAACATTAAAAAAATGTAATTGTCTATCTGCATAATATTTGGTCACAATTCACTTCTCTAAAATCAAAATATCAAATCATTATGCAGGTTCGTTTCTAAACCCATTGAATACAATGATCCTACTCCTTCTCCAAACTTTGAATTCCGTGTGTTTGAGGCTAAGGAGGAAAGTGATGAAGAAGTGTCTGATGAATTGTCTCGTCTACTTGAGCATGAGGAAAAAGTCATTCGGCCATTTGAAGAGCAGACTGAGTTAGTCAAATTGGGTTCCGAGTATGATGTAAAAGAAGTCAAGATTGGATCTCGATTGTGTCTAGAGGTTAAGAAGAGGTTGATTGATCTTCTTCGGGAGTATTCAGATGTGTTTGCTTGGTCCTATCAAGACAGCTTGGTCTAGATTTTGAGATTGTGGAACATGGATTGCCGTTGAAGCCAAAATGTCTGGCAGTCAAGAAAAAGTTAAGGAGGACTCATCCTAATATGGCAGTGAAGATCAAAGAAGAAGCGTAGAAGCAGATTGATGTTGGTTTCCTTGTTACTGCTGAGTATCCGTAATGGTTGGCCAATATTGTGCCTGTTCCAAAGAAGGATGGAAAAGTCTGCATGTGCGTTGATTATAGAGATTTGAACAAAGCTAGTCCGAAAGATGATTTCCCTCTACCACACATTGATATGTTGGGAGACAATACAACTAAATTCAAAGTCTTTTCATTTATGGACAGATTTTCCGGATATAATTAGATTAAAATGGCACCCAAAGATATGGAGAAGATCACATTCATTACACCTTAGGGAACATTCTGTTATATAGTGATGCCTTTCGGTTTAAAAAATGTTGGTGCAACTCACCAGAGAGCAATGACCATTCTTTTTTATGATATGATGCATAAAGAGGTCGAAGTCTATGTTGATGATATGATTGCTAAATCCAGTGATGAAGAAGAACATGTTGAGCATTTGTTGAAGCTATTCCAGCGTTTGAGGAAGTACAAACTCCGCTTGAATCCCAATAAGTGTACATTTGGTGTTCGTTCTGGTAAGTTGTTGGGCTTTTTTGTCAGCGAGAAGGGTATTGAAGTTGATCCTGCCAAGGTCAAAGCAATACAAGAGATGCCTGCACCCAAAACTGAGAAGCAAGTCAGAGGTTTTCTTGGTCGCTTGAATTATATCTCAAGATTCATTTCACACATGAATGCCAAGTATGTGCCTATATTTAAGCTTCTTGGGAAAGATCAGTCTTGTGATTAGACCAAAGATTACCAAAAAGCTTTTGACAGTATCAAAGAGTACCTACTTGAGCCTCTGATTCTGTCTCTGCCTGTTGAAGGAAGACCATTGATCATGTATTTGACTGTGCTTGATAAAAGTATGGGTTATGTTCTAGGTCAGCAAGATGAAATTGGAAAGAAAGAATATGCTATTTACTACCTCGGTAAGAAGTTCACTGATTGTGAGACTCAGTATTCTATGCTAGAGAAAACTTGTTGCATATTGGCTTGGGCTGCTAAGCGTCTGCGTCAATATATGTTGAATCATACCACTTGGTTGATATCCAAAATGGATCCAATCAAGTATATTTTTGAGAAGCCTGCTTTAACTGGGAGGATTGCCCGTTGGCAGATGTTGTTATCCGAGTATGATATTAAATACCAATCTCAAAAAGCTATTAAAGGAAGTGTCTTGGCTGACCATTTGGCTCACCAACCGATTGAAGATCACCAGTCAGTACAATATGATTTTCCTGATGAAGAGATCTTGTACTTGAAAATGAAGGATTATGATGAACCATTGCTTGAAGAAGGGCCAAAATCTGGTTCCCGTTATGGCATGGTATTTGATGGAGTTGTTAATCAGTATGGCAATGGCATTGGGGTAGTGATTATTACTCCTCAAGGCACGCATTTTCCGTTTATAGCTAGATTGACTTTCAAGTGTACGAATGATATGGCTGAGTATGAAGCTTGCATTATGGGGCTTGAAGAGGCCATTGATCTCAGAATGAAGTATTTGGACGTCTATGGGGATTCAACTTTGGTTGTAAATCAAATCAAAGGTGAATGGGAGATGAATCAACCCGGTTTGATACCATATAGAGATTATGTGAGGTGGATTTCAACTTTTTTTACAAAGGTTGAATTTCATCATATCCCCCGAGATGAAAACAGATGGCAAACGCTCTTGCAACATTGGCTTCAATGATTATGGATACATGTTGGAATGAAGTTCCTAATCCGACTGCGATGCGTCTTGATAGGCCAACTCATGTGTTTGCTGTCGAAGAGACCAAAGATGAAAAGTCGTGGTATTTTGATATCAAGTGTTTCCTCCAAAGTCAGATTTACCCGCCTGGGGCATCTTTAAAAGAAAAGAAGACTTTGAGGAGATTAGTTGGCAACTTCTACCTAAATGGTGATGTGATTTACAAGAGAAACTTTGATATTGTCCTGCTCAAATGCGTGGATAGACACGAAGCGAACCTGTTGATGACTGAAGTGCATGAAGGTTCCTTTGATACTCATTCCAATGGACATGCAATGGCTAAGAAGATGTTGAAAGCAAGTTATTATTGGCTGACAATGGAATCTGACTGTTGCAAGTTTGTGAAGAAATGCCACAAGTGTCAAATTTATGCAGATAAGATTCATGTTTCTCCGACACTATTAAACGTCATTTCCTCCCCATGGCCCTTCTCCATATGGGGAATCAATATGATTGGCATGATTGAGCCCAAAGCGTCAAACAAACATCGTTTCATTTTGGTGGCTATTGACTACTTCGTAAAGTGGGTTGAAGCGACATCATATACGAATGTAACCAAGCAAGTTATTGTGAGGTTTATCAAGAATCAGATTATATATCGTTATGGTGTGCCAAGCAAGATTATTATTGATAATGGTTCGAACCTAAATAATAATATGGTAGAAGCTCTTTGTAAAGACTTCAAGATTGCACATCATAATTCTTCTCCTTACAGACCTAAGATGAATAAGGTTGTTGAAGCTGCAAACAAGAACATCAAGAAAATCATTCAGAAAATGGTTGTAACGTACAAGGATTGGCATGAGATGCTCCCATTTACTTTGCATGGGTATCGTACATCCATCCACACTTCGACAGGGGCAACCCCTTTCTCGCTTGTTTACGGTATGGAAGTTGTGCTCCTAGTGGAGGTTGAGATCCCATCATTGGGTGTCTTGATGGAAGCCAAGTTGAATGGTGCCAGACCAGGTATGATCAGCTGAATTTGATTGAAGAGAAGAGGTTGACTGCCATGTGTCATGGACAGTTATATCAGCAAAGAATAAAGAAAGCTTTTGATAAGAAGGTCAGGACTCGATTATTCAGAGAAGGTGACCTTGTGCTCAAGAAGATTTTATTTTTTAAACCAGATTCTAGGGGCAAATGAACTACTAATTATGAAGGCCCATATGTTGTTAAGAGATCCTTTTTGGACGGTCCTTTGATTCTTACAACTATGGATGGTGAAGAGTTCACGCATCCTGCAAATGCCGATGTAGTCAAGAAATACTTCGCCTGAAAATAAAAGAACAACTCACTAAGTTGAAAACCCGAAAGGGAGGCTTAGGCAAAAATGAGCGTCTCGGTGGATTGAAACCCGAAAAGGCGATCCAGGCAAAAGTTAGAGATATAAAACAAAAAATTATCCCGATAAATTGATTACCCCACCTTGGGGCAATTTATGCAAAAATTATGGATCATGGCAAGTAACTGCATCCTGTTGATCTTCAGTCTTGAAGACTTTCTCGAGCACCATGTTTGGTTCTGATTCATCTTCAACCAAAGCCAAAAGCACAGTGGATATTAAAGGCGGTACAAGGATTAGTGATCATTGTATTCAATGTAGCCCTTTCCATGTAAATTACCATTTTTCAACTTTTATAAAGATCTATGGAGTCTTGTCATTTACAGACTACCATTCTATTAAATAAAGTTGAGCTTTTTATCCAATTATTTCCACTCTTATTTATTCAACTAAATAGAATTAAATTTTATTATGATCATTTTGAAGTTAAAGTTTTAAAATAAAAAAAGCATGTTTCCTTAAATAATAAAAGCAGTTACTTTTAAAAAGCAATTAAAGGAATATCAACAACGGTTTGAAAACGGTAAGCCCTAAATGCGAAACATTGTTGGTTTTTCCCCAAGCAGTTGACGTGGCCTCTGTTTATTCTCCATCAGTATTTCAGCATCTCCAGCCGGGTTTTGTTGGTATCCCCAACTGAGTTCGCAATTGCCTTCCTCGAGTTGTAGGCGCGTTATTTGCGGCAGTTTGCACGACTCGGTAGATTTTGTTTCCCCTCAAGTCGCCAGCAACGTTATCCATGACCTATGTTAACCCGATTCTCGAGCGGTATTTTCGATCCTCTGCAAGGTTGTCTCCCATTTGATATGGTATTGACCTAAAATTCCCTACAGAGTTGATAGTGTTAGATGTAGATTCTACCGTAATAACAAAAATTCAATTTGTGCTATAAGTTTTACCTGTCTATTTTCTTTTTTTCTTCAAAGCATCGTCAGGTATAATTTAGAATTTAGAATCTATCTTTAATTTTTTTTTGTGGGGCGGGGGAAGGGTGAGTAGGAAAACAAATTGGGTACATTGGAACATGGTGTGCGAGGAGAGAGATGACATAGGTCTAGGTTTAAAGAATTTAACATCTTTCAATATTGCACTATTAGGAAAGTGGATTTGGAGAATTCATATCGAATAACAAAGTTTATGGGTTAGGGTCTTAGTAAGCAAATATGTACAAAATAAACGGTAAAGTGAATTAAGGGAAGAAAGTTGGTTCGAATTGGTGGCAGGATATAAATAATATAGAGAATGGGGTTTGTGAATTTAGATTACAGTGGTTTTCTGAAAAGCTGTACAAGAAATAGGAAATGGAGCTAGAACATAGTTTTTGAGTGATTCATAGTGATTCATAGTTAAAGGGATAAATTTTGAAGAACATATTCGCTATTGTGTTTGGCCTGACTGTCCATAAAAAGGCTTCATTCAGTGAAGTGTTGCAGAGAAATATAGAGGGGGGATCATGTAGGAACAGAGTCTTAACGAATAGGAAAGAAAGTTGGAAGAAGAAATGAAGGAAAAAGCTCAAAGAATAGTATTAAGCAAAGATTCAGAAGACAAATGGCTATAGTGTAAAAATGAATATTCGGTATAAGAAATGTAGAAGTTAATTTTAAAAGATAGTGTTAGGGAATATAGGAGAAAGTATGCAGCTGTATGAAATAATTGGATCCCGCTTAAGGTATCGACAATAGTTTTGAGAATGTGGCAAAATAAAATCTCGACTAAGGATAATCTCGCCAAGAGAGGGAACTTGAATGAATCATAAATTTCATGCTCGTTTGAATGTGGTAAAGAAGAAATTGTTTCTCATTTATTTTTTGAGTGCCCAAAAATAAGTGAGGTATGAAATGTAATTCTAAAGTGGTTGAATGTGTATGCGGTGTTACATAACTCAACTCTGGGTTTTTTACACAATTTAGAGGTTTGATAGAGTGGTAGGGTGAAAGAAGAAAGACTTAAAATGATTTGGCCCGCGTAGATATGGGCTATGTGGAAAGGTCAGACTGATAAGATTTTTAGGAACAAGGACTCTAATGCAGAAATTTTATTAGATAATATTCAATCGTTGTCATTTGGCTAAAGAGTAAGATGATCGATTTTAATTATTCCCTTGATCAATGGATATCAAATCCACTCGAGTGCTTATAATGATTGCGATTTCTAGATTCATAATTTTCGTGTAAGCCGAGTGGGAGCATATCAATTTAATTGTCAAAATGTTGTTTTTAGGGGAAATGAGCGGGGGTGTTAAGATCTGCAATTCTTATATCTCGTATGTGTATTGTTTGGATTTATGTACTGGTTGGATTCCTAAATTTCGATGTCTCTGTGTTTTAGTTTATTGTCGTTAAGTAGTTTTGGTTTGTAAGGTTTGTGTGATTATTTATTTTAGTCGTTTCTGTTTGAATTTGTAAGGACATGTCTTAGTTTAACAGAAAATGTAAGGGGATTTTTGAATTTAATAGAGTTCGTTTTAAGAGTCAATTCACCTTAATTAACTAAATGAATGATTCTTGCATGAATTTTATATATATATATATATATATATATACATATATATATATATATATATATATATATATATATATATATATATATATATATATATATATATATATATATATATATAAATAAAGGGAATACATGATTTTGAAGTGGCCTAATTTTGATCCAAAAATACCCTTTAGTTTCTTTTTAAATAAATAAAATAATATAATTTAAAAAATTATATTTTTGGTAACTTACATCACTTATAAAATGAAGTGGTTAGTAACTTCCTTATCTTTTAATTTAAAATAATTCTCACTTTCTTTTACTTAAAAATTAATTATTTCTTTTTCTCTCTCCCTTTTAGTTAATTCATAAATATTTTTCTTTTACTACAATTTTTTTTATATCACTTTGTCACCGAAGATATTATATTAAAAATATAAAATCAACAACTTTGACAATATAAGTTCTCTTTCTTTTGATTTATATTGCATCATATGAAAATTAAAGAAATCTATAAATCTTTAATTTTTAGACTGACCTATGTTTATACATTAGGATATTTAACGAAACACATATAGTGACACTCAATTCTTTGTCTCTTATTGTTATCAAAATTCAAAACTCAAAATCAAACAACCACCATTTCTTTATTTCTTTTTTTTCTCTTCACTTCTTTATCTCTCTTCTTTGTTTGACTAATCTTTTTTCTTTTCTTCTTTTTAATTCTTAATTTTCTTTTACATAAATTTGGTAAAATATGAAGATAAAGTCATGCAGGAATCATTCATTCAATTAATTTTTCTTTTTAATTCTTAATTCACTCAATCTCTTTTATCCTTCTTAATAATAGGGTTTTATTTTTTATGACCAGAGTCTTCCTCTTATGATCTTTGTATTTGATGCCTTTCTCCTTTTGTTAATTTTGTTTGGGGTATTTTTAATGCAGGAAAGTGTAATACTCACGTTTTAGATAGAGATAAATTTAAGAAGGAAAAAATGGTGCATAAACATGGAAATGAAGCATCTACACCGGTGAAATCCGTACTCTACCATGATGGTAGCATATGCACTTTTTCGTTTAATTATTACTTTTTTTTAATATTAGTGAAATATAATAGAGAATCACACAAGAAATATAAGCCATGAGAATATTTAACTTGACACTCTCCAATTAAATCTGGCATATTCGTTTGGAATGGAATGATCATGATATCCTTGTAAAAATTTCGGAAATTTTGAAATTTTTAATTTGATTTTAAGCGGATACTAGAATTTTGGGAATTTACATTTTTTTTACCGTTGTTATAAGTCAGATTCCAGAAATTTCAAAATTTTGAATATTAAAAATCATTTTAAAAATAAAAATTTGAAAATTTAGATTGAATTTGATTTTCGTCTAAGTACCCCACTTGATAGTTTTTGTTGTGAGAGAGAGATGTGTTTTTATTTTATTCATTTAAGAATATTTTTACTCTTGAATATTTTTGAATTTGTGAATTTGCCTTCTATTAGTGGTTTATGTAAATAAAACCATATATATTTAACTAAGTCCATTGTTTTTTTTTTTTTTACCAAAAATCCAAATAATTCAGAAATATGTCATAGTTGTTGTTCTATCAAATCTAGACTAAAACAAAGTATCTTCATTCTTCAGGTATACATTTATTTGTGTTACAATAAACCTTATTATATTCAAATGAGTCAAATATTTTGAATGTATTTCTTTGATAATATGACATTTCGTCATATATTTGTAGTTTTATAAATCTCAATAGCGCATTGATAAAGAGATGTATGAAGAATTGATTCAAATCCTTATAAGGTAAAAAAAACTATATTACACTACTTACTATTAATTTTACTATCTTTTTATCTAAAAAAATTCTAATTTGATAGTCTTACATTTTTTTACCACGGAAAGCAATTGTAGAAAAAAGAAAATACTTCGAATAAAGATTTCATGTTCGACATTTCTCTTAGAGAATGTTATTGATTATAATAATAGATAAGAATATGTTGTTCCAATAATTAAGTGTAACCAACCATTCCTATTACTATGCATATGAGTTTGTATAGTTTGAATTATTCATTGCTTAGTACTAGGAATCAGCAATAGGGTTCCCTTAAGATTAGGAATTAGTTATACACTCAAGTATCACTTGTATCTATAAATACTCAGCATTTATGGCTGGAAAAGAATATAAAAGAATCATTCTCTTTATGGTATTCAGAGCGTAAAGCTTAAAAGCAATTTTTTTCCGATCCTTGTTATGCCTTCTGAACCGACGCCCACTATGTCATCACCAGCCGACAAATTGATTGTCTTGAATGCTGGTTCTCAACTCTCCATTAAACTTGATGGAGACAATTATCCTGCCTGGAGAATTCAATTCATGGCTCTTTTAACAGGCTATGATCTTCTAGGTTATATTGATGGAACTACACCTTGTCCATCAAAACAGCTCGCAAACGATACCACCGTTGTCAATCCAGACTTCACGAATTGGGTTTGACAAGATCAACTCATTCTACATGGTATTGTATCTTCGGTGGCTGCAACAGTGGTCACACACTTAGGAACTGTCAAAAGTTCCAATCAAGCATGGGAGATCCTTAAAACCATGTATGTGGGCCGCTCAAGAGTGCGGATTATTGCGCTCAAACAACGGATTTCCAATTTCAAAAAAGGAAATCAATCGATGGTTACATATCTACAAGGGATAAAGGCAATTTCGGATGAACTCGCAATCATTGATCATCCCCTTGATGAAACTGATCTTGTTATTCACACTCTCAATGGTTTGAGTGCTGAGTATCGTGAAATTTCCGCTGCACTTAGAAGCAGAGAAAGTCCTGTTGCATTTGCTGAACTTCATGAAAAACTGATGGATTTTGAAACAATTCATCATCAAGCTGATCCACTTGTAGTTGACAATGTGATTGCCACTGCCAATGCAGCCACAGGAACAAAAAACTATCACCACAAAAACAACAACAACCGCAACCCTTCACCAACTTTGCGGAATGGCGAAAATAAGGTAGTCTGTCAGTTTTGTGACAAGGTTGGTCACACTGCTAAGGTTTGCTACAAAATTAAGGGATTTCCTAAACGAAACGGCCCTAAACCAACAATGAACTTTGCTCAGAATCAGGCTGCAACACAACATGGTAACTGGGTCATGGATACAGGAGCATCTCATCATATTGCTCAGGACCTACAACAGCTTACCTTAACAAATTCCTATCCTAGAGCAGATCGGGTGATTGTTGGTGATGGAACATGTTTGGAAATTACTCACACTGGTAACTCTGTTATTAATACTTCTGTCAAACCTCTTCATCTTAAACAAGTCTTATGTGTTCCTAAAATTCAATCCAACCTTTTGTCTGTTTCCAAGTTATGTCAATCTAATAGTTATTCTGTTGAATTTTTTGCAAACCATTTTGTTGTCAAGGACTTGACCTCGGGTCAACCACTGCTTCAAGGACCACTTAAACAAGATCTTTATCATCTATCCAATACATTTAGGTCATCCAGTCCACCGCAAGCATTGCATACAAGCATTCATTCTACATCTACATCATCTACCAATAAAGCTTCCGGCCTCACATGAGCATACTTCCTGTCACTGTGCAAAAAGCCACAAGCTTCCTTTTTCAAATCATCATCTCACAAGCAGCAAACCTTTGGAACTTTTGTACTCTGATGTTTGGGGCCCAACTCCTATTAGATCAGTAGATGGTTTTTTATATTATTTAATCATTGTTGATCATTTTTCCAAATATGTCTGGTTGTACCCAATGAAACATAAGTCAGATGTCTTCTCTATTTTTGTTCAATTCAAGTCCATTGTTGAAAAATCCTTCAATTTTCCAATTCTTTCCCTTTTCGCTGATAACGGTGGAGAATTTATCAAATTAAAATCTTTTCTTGCCAATAATGGCATTTCTCATTTAACTTCACCACCCCACACACCTGAGGTAAATGGCACAGCAGAGAGGAGACACAGACATGTTGTTGAAACGGGTCGTGCTCTTTTGCATCATGCTAATTTACCTTCCCAATTATGGTCATTTGCTTTCACCACTGCTGTGTATCTTATTAACAGGATGGCTAAACCAATCATTAATATGATCTCTCCCTTTGAAATATTATTTAAAAGCAAACCAGCTTATCATACACTTCATTCATTTGGCAGTTTGTGCTTTCCTTGGCTAAAACCATATATGCAAAATAAGCTCCAACCCAGGTCTAAACCTTGCATTTTCCTAGGCTATTCAACGTCTCAACATGCATATTTTTGTCTTGAACCTTTGTCAAATAGGATATATGTATCTAGACATGTCCACTTTGTGGAAAACTCATTCCCCTATCAATCCCTAATTAATTTGTCATCTACTTATCCTCCAATTCCATCACATGACTCTTCGGTACACAATATTATTCATGTTACCCAAGATCAAAATTCAGCTCAGGAACCAAACCAGTCCATAGCACATGAGTCATCCACACCTGAGCCATCAGTCCCGGTATCGAGTCCCAAAACAGATCCGGTATCAAGTCCTCCACCAGTCCCTGAGTCAATGCAACCTATCGAGTCGTCTGTAACAACAGAGATACCAGTGACTAGTGATAACCTAACAAGCTCTACCACCAACACTGCATCTAATCCGGTTCCAACTTCAACGACAAATAATCCAGTTCAACGTGCTCCTATCGTAACAAGGTCACAAAATAATATATTCAAACCCAAGAAACTATTTATTGCCTCTAAACATGACTTGTAGGAAAATCTTGAGCCATCTACTATTACTCAAGCACTTAAAATACCACATTGAAGAGATGCTTGTTCGGCTGAATTTAATGCACTCATGAATAATGGTACTTGGACCTTGGTTCCCCGTCAGGCTCATACTAATTCAGTTGGCTGTAAATGGTTGTTTCGCATCAAAAGAAATCCTGATGGAAGTGTGGCACGATATAAAGCAAGGTTGGTTGCAAAAGGATCCACTCAAACACCTGGTCTTGATTTTAAGGAAACATTCGCACCGGCTGTGAAACCTCAAACTATTAAAATGGTTCTCACTTTAGCACTTGCTCAAGGGTGGACCTTACACCAAATGGATGTTAATAATGCCTTTTTGCAGGGAAAATTGACTGAAGATGTCTACATACAACAGCCACCCGGATTTATTCATTCTGAATTTCCTTAACATGTATGCAAACTCAAGAAGGCTATCTATGGTTTACGACAAGCACCTCGAGCATGGCATGATTCTCTCAAGGCCTTTGTTCTTTCTATTGGGTTTCAAACAATCCTAAGTGATTCATCCTTGTTTATTTACAATAAACATGGTGTACAAGCTTTCTTATTAGTATATGTTGATGACTTACTTTTGACGGGCAGTGATACTACCTTTTTAACTCAATTCATGACAGAACTTTCCAACAAGTTTTCGCTCAAACAACTTGGTTTCCCTCATTATTTTCTTGGCATTGAAATGATCCCAACCAAGGAGGGTATGTTATTATCTCAACATGGTTATATTCGAGAACTCTTGGATAAGTTCAATATGGCTGGAGCAAATACCGTTAACACATCATTATGTATGACTACTCCTCTCAAACTAAATGATGGATCAGCCGCTGCCGACTCAAAGCTATTCCGTAGTATCATTGGTGCATTGCAATACGTTACTTTGACAAGGCCAGATCTGTCCTTTACAATTAATAAATTGTCACAATTCATGCATCAACCAACACAACTGCATCTCCAGCAGCTCAAACGAGTATTGCGGTATCTAAAACATACTATTAATCATGCTTTACGGCTAGCAAAACCACTTCATCTTAAACTGCAAGCCTTCACCGATGCTGATTGGGGAGGTAATTACGATGACAAAACATCTACTTCAGCTTACATAATTTACTTTGGAGGAAATCCTATTTCATGGTTATCAAAAAGACAGAGAACAGTTGCAAGATCTTCCACAGAAGCCGAATACCGATCTGCTGCCAATACTACAGCTGAGATCATGTGGTTGCTCAATCTATTGAGTGAACTTGGAGTACCATCTAAAGTACCTACTTTTTTTGTGACAATATTGGCACAACCTACTTATGCTCCAATCCAGTTTTCCACTCTCGAATGAAACACATTACTCTAGATTATCATTTCGTGCGACAAATGGTTCAACTTGGAAACATACGAGTCTCTCATATTTCTACAAAGGACCAACCGACAGATATTCTAACAAAGCCTATGCATCGAACCAGATTTTCATTTCTCAGAGACAAATTTTGTGTCATTGATGGTGACCCAATTTTGAGGGGGCATAATAATAGATAAGAATAAGTTGTTCCAATAATTAAGTGTAACCAACCATTCTTATTACTATGCATATGAGTTGGTATAGTTTGAATTATTCATTGCTTAATACTAGGAATCAACAATAGTGTTCCCTTAAGATTAGGAATTAGTTATACACTCAAGTATCACTTGTATATATAAATACTCAGCATTTATGGCTGGAAAAGAATATAAAAGAATCATTCTCTTTAGATTACACATAATCAATAGTACTTTGCATGCTTTAAAATAATTTTGAATAGGGGTGTTCAAAACCAAACCAAACCAACAGAAAACCGCAAACCAAACCAAACCAAATCGAAACCGCAAAAAACCGCATTTGGTTCGGATTCGTTTGGGTCATTTTTTAATAAAACCGCATGGTTTAGTTTGGTTTGCGGTTTGTAATTTGCAAACCAAATTAAACAAAACCAAACCACATTATGTTACAACCCAAATTCACTTATCCCACATCCAACCCAAACCTCAAACGTAGTATGCCTTAACCTTACAATTACAAACGATTTTCTCTTAATCACACTTAGGGTTTCAATTTCAACCTTCTTGAATCTCGCATAGTAGTATCACACATTCTTCTCATCTTCTTTTCCATGTAGGTCTCACATATCCTACTTTAATAAGTCCTCTATTATATTCTTTCCTTTTTATCTTTTATGTTACTATTTTCTCTTCCAATTACGTTTTTATTGCACTTTTCTTATCAATCTCGTATCTCTTATGTTCTTTTTTTCATCTTCTCTAATCTCTCATCTCATATATTTTTTTTATGTTTTATTATAATGTCTTTGATATTATTTTATGCTACTATTTATATTTGTCTTTTATTCCACTTTTGTCTAATCTGGTTTTTTGTATATTGAATGAAACGTTTTTGTCTAAATATGATGAATTTTGATGTTATTTAGTAATGTATGAATGACCAAACACAAAGTTATGTCGTTATTTATAGGAGTATATATGGCTCAATAAAAATATTATAAAAAATCGAACCAACCCAAACCGCATTGATTTGGTTTGGTTTGATTTTATTTCTAAAAGTCAACCGAACCAAACCGAACCGCATAACTTTTTCTCTTGCGGTTTGGGTGATTTTTATCGCAAAAATCGCCCAAACCGCACCGCGAACACCCCTAATTTTGAATATCTTTGTTTACCATTTTTAAAGTGTAATAATATCATTTTAATGCTACATACAATAGAAATCTCATAAAAAGAAAAACATACATTTATTTTTCTTTGCTGTGCGCATTAAAGAAAGCGGACAGATGGGCACGGGAGTGTCCGTCTGAACGCTAGTATATATAATATTCCGCCACATCACACTTTTATTTTTAAAATACTGTTATGATTTGACAATATAAAATATTTTAATTGGATGAGAATGTTTTAAGAATAGGAAATAGTGATTTGAAAGATAATCAAATACTTAGTCATTAACTTTTTAACATGTTTGATTCCATGAATAGAAAATATCCACTTTACAACACGTTGTAAAGAAACATAATTTTAAACCATTTTTACACAAACCCTCTTTTTTAAATGTATGGTTTTAGATATGGATATTAGATACAGGTTCAATCATAAAACCAGTTATTTTACACATCCTCTAAAAAGTGCGAGCCAAAACAATTGGAATCGGAAAACCCGCCGCTCACTTCCCTCAGTCGCAAAAATCAGTCACCCCGCCGCTCCATCGCCAACAAACCGCCGCTTGTAGCCGTACGCCGCCTCAGTTAACTGTTGCAGACGCCGCCTCAGTTAACTGTTGCAAACGCCGCCGCAGGTATTTTGTTTAGCTAACTTCCTCTGTTTTATACTTTTATCCTAACCCCAGACTCTGTTATTTCTTCTATTGTATGCATATCACGTTTTTCAGTAAACTCTATTAAATTGCTAAGAATATAGGGTTTTGATTTTGATGATTTGATGCAATTTTATATATTTAGGGTTTCAGCGTTACAGTAATGCCTCGAAAGCCTAGAAGGCATCAACAACTCAAATCTTGGCCGATTACATTTTCCCCTTTTGCTCGTGCTCTTGCTCATACGATGCCGAAGCGTCGTTCCGAATCTGTTGAGAACCCTACCCCTTCCTCTGCTAGTAAGACACTTTTTTCCTTTCTATTATTTCAATCTTAACGAATCATATGTTTTTAGGTGCCTTTTATGTTTTCCACTCTGAATGCTTGTTTCTGATCCACTTCATAGGTAATGGATCCACTAAGCATCCTTTAGAAGAGAGATTGGAAGTGGAAGGATCCGAGTCGTCTGATGGGGAGTTTGATGTAAAATCTCTTATGATATGATTTGATAATGATTTTCATGATCACTAGTGGTATTATGTTTTGAATTGTTTAAATTTCAAAATTGTATGGTAAAATTGAGTAATATGAGGTCTTTATTGTTTAAGGGAGTTGTCCAAGCGGATTTTGCGTTTTTTGATCCTAAATCCAATGATTTCCATGGAGTTAAGACCTTGCTGCAAACTTACCTGGATGTTGAAGAATGGGATTTGAGTGGATTTGTAGATTTGATTTTGGAACAGACCACTGTAGGGACTGTTGTGAAGGTAGAGGATGATGAGGATGAAGGGGTTTTCGCCCTTGCTACCGCTCTTAATCTATGGAGATATAGGGTAAGTCACATGCCATCACATATCATATTTTTCATGATCTGTTTTCCTTTTTCTCTTACTTTTTTACTGCATATGTTTGGTATTAGCCAAAAGTCACGGTGTGACTGTGCGGTAGGTAGAAGCTAGCACTAGCAGCTTCAGAAAAACAGTGTAAAGAGCACTAATCATAAGGTAGTGGTAACTCACCGCATTGCCAAACACACACACACACACACACACACTCTGTGATTGTGTGGTAACCTTGATATCACTGATTTACTTTTCTTCTTTGTATTTGTTCCTCTCGTTCTTTGATGGGCATCTCATTTTAAATACAAAGAAAATTGATTTTTTTAGTTTTATATATATATTTCCCCGTTATGCAATTTTACTCTCTCTCTCTCTCTCTCTATATATATATATATATATATATATATATATATATATATATTAAATTTTGTACAATGAACCTTAATCAACTCGTTCTTATTTCAATGTCTAATTTTTTGCTTTAGTTTTTGGTTCATTAATTGGTAGCACCTCACAATTTGAGAATTTTGTTTATGACTGGTTTAACATCTTGACAGTCATAAGAACTTAACTGAGACCTAGTTTGTTGTTTCCTCCATAAGTTGAAATTAACATCTACCCTTCAATTATTTTAGAAGCATCTTTATCTAAATGATCTACAAACACATTTAAATTTATGAAGTTTTTTTTCTGTGGTAACTTTGGATCCAAATACACGCTTTATTTGAGAAACTCCTAGAAGCTTATCTAAATTGAGCCTAATAATTTTGCTAGGAGCATAGATGTATTATCCAACTCAAGGAATTTCTCCTCCATAAAGTATGCCAAGAGAAGCACATTGCTGATCAGTTGAGATTACTTTTGGGAGAACAAGCACATAATGTGGGTCTCCTTGTATCACAGCGTGTGGTGAACCTTCCTCCTCAGCTTTTACCACATCTCTATGATTCTCTTTTTAATGAAGTGTCATGGGCCACGGAAGATGAGGTTAGTTGTTGATAATATCAGATGAGTGAGGATGTTAAAATGTTTTTCTTCGACTCTTTTGGACTAATTCTCTATTTAGAACTTACATTGTCACGATGTACACTTAACAGCCAACAGAGGACCTCCGAAATTCCTTCCGGTTTAAGCATTATGTAATACTAAGCAAAATTTACAAGGTATTATGCTTCTGCAGTATCTCATTCCTATTTACTATCCTCTTTAATTATATTCCTAGCTTTTATGGTTAAGATCATTTTCTTCTGCTCCACTTTTGTGTTTTGTGATGTTTTACTTCATTCCTTGTTGTAAAAATATAGCACAAGAATGCAGAACAAAAAAGAAAACAGAGCGATGATAGCGATGAGGCGATAATATATGTTAAGCCTGAGGATGAAATTTTTCACAAGGTATGAATATCTTGCTGCCATCATTTTGAATTATTTTGTCTCCGATTACTGATTGTTGTCTAAAAAAACTTCCAGTTAAGCTCGTGGTCCTTCTGTTTTCCTTTACGCACCCAGCAGCCTGCACCTCACGAGGCAAGTTATATGAGTCTTACATATCAATATACCATTATCGTGAAGTTTTTGTTAACCTGCTGAAATTTGCTCATTTTTGATAGAAGAGTAAATAATCTCTCATCACCAATGATTCTGAACCACACAGTTTCTTTCTATTACAGCTAAAGAGTTACAGATCAATGGGATTAATCATGGCTGTTGAGGCAGACAAAATTCCAGCATTTCGACAAGAATTAGGTTCTTTAATAAATGAAAGCTAAAGGCAACTATAAGGTAGTGTTTCTCAACAATTCATTAACATAATCTCATAACTTTCTGAAGCTATCTATGTATTTTAACTTTGTTTGATTTTTATTTTCCTGCAGGTGTTTGAGATGCCAAGTTTTGGGATTTTTTTAATTTATTTTTTTGTGGTCTTTTTTGTTTTGCAATGACAATTGACAAGATTTTGAAAATCACCTTTCCCTGTCATTACTTTCTACGTTTTAAGTTTCTCAATTGTTAGATCCTTATGAAACATGCAAAATAGTTTATACTTTGATGAAAGTGGTTGAACTTTAGAAATTGTAAAACATTTGTAACTTATTTATTTATAAAGTAGTAGTAGCAGTGTCATTCAGAGCCCAGGAGTCTAAGATCATTCATCAATGCAGGGAAGGGGCAACAATGGTTGTGCCATCACACTTTCAGTAAGTGTAAGCCTATTCAGTTACACACTCCCACCACTCCACCAAGTAATTTCCCAACCTAAAACACTAATTTCAACTCTACCCTCTTCGTTCGTTAGATACCAATTTTTTTGCTGTCAACTCGCTCGTATTTTCAAATGAACCGGCATGGTCCCTCTATTCTCTATATGTCTTTCTCACACCACGCCAAAATTTCATAGAGTAAGGTTTTTACTTTATGTTTGTGAGTATTATCATTTTGCATAAGGTTTTTTGTTTTTCATGTATCCTTAACAACCAGTAAGTTTGCAATTAGGATTGTTTTTGTTTGGTTTGAGAAAACTTAACTGATTCAATTGGGATACTTTCTCTGCGCCATTCCTGTAAGTGCTCATCTTTTTTGCTTTTGTTAATTTTTTGTTCAAATTTATGTTTTCAATAATTATGTCCCAGTCCGACTATTATTAAATCATGTTGACTTGAGTTCCGCTCAAAGCATGTATATTCCATTCTATTTCATAAATTTAAAGTTAAGTAACTTATAACTTGTTCCTCTAAAAAATCAAATCATTTATGTAAAATCATTAATTTATGGCTTCCATCATGTTGAGTAGTTTGCTGTATTATTCATGGAGATCAATGCAAGATTATAATGTAGTTGTTGTTGCTGTGAAGTTTCTATTTATGAGTCATTGTATAAAAGCTTATTTATCAAGAAGTTTTCTTTTGTACTTTTATGATATATGCAAATTGCTTACCCACCAATACATCTTGACTATTAGCAACCAATTAATTTCATCAATTGTAGAATCATAGACAATAGCTGATAGACTTTACATTTTCGCCTTGTCACCTACAATTGTAATGGGGAGGGAGGTGAAACCACTTAATGGAATAATCTGGTTTGATAACTTATAAAAATATTCTCAAAAGTGTTTATGAATAATGTTATAAGCTATTTTAATAAGCTCCTCTAAATAGTGTCACAAAACTTATAGCATAAGATACACTCATATTAGCGAATCCAAATAGCCCCATTCTCTGAAATTCCAATTCTAAATAACTATGTCATAAAAAGCAATCCAAGGGTATGATTGATAATCTAAATCAAAGAAGTTATAAATCTACTAAATAGATGTCGATTATAGTATATTCCACTAAATAAACGTCGATTATAGTACTCTTTTGGATCAAACTCATATTAAACAAAAAAGATTATAGTACTCTTTTGGATCAAACTCATATTAAACAAAAAAAATTATTGAAGAAGTTCGAAATCAAACCTCATACATCATAAATAAACATTTCAATAATGAGATAGAGAATCTAATTCTACAAATTTGGAATCCTTACTTGGAAACTAGTCTATAATTGTTCTATTTTATATCAAACACATACTTGAAAGTCCAACTAGTCTATAATTGTTCTATTTTATACCAAACACATACTTGAAAATTCTGAGGAAAAAAAATCAAATTCTAGACAACCACATATATCCTAAGAAAACATTTAAATGGTGTGATAGAGAATTTAAACCACCTAACTTTGATTCTCGTAACTTATCCCTCTAAACTTTTTCCTTATTAGAAAATTAGTCGATTTTTGTAATCTTTCAGACCAAACACATACTCAAAAAATTACGATTAGAGAAATTTCAACTCTAAAAAATCATAGACGTCATAAAGAAACAATTCAACGATGTGATGGTGAATATAAATCATCGAAATTTGACTCTTGTAACTTATTCCACTAAGCAGACATCTTTACTAGGAAAGTAGTCGATTATTACTCTTTTGCACCAAACACATATTCAAAAATTTCGATCAAAGAAGTCATAATGAAACATTTCTAGAGTGTGATAGAAAATCTAAACCAATGAACTTTGTTTTCCGTAATTTATTCCACTAAATGAACGTCCTTACTAGAAAACTTGTCATTATTATACTATTTTAGGTGTGATAAAAAATCTTTGTAAGGGTACTACTTTCTGTGTTAAGAATCAACTATGTTTTTTGTGAAAGTACATTGTTCTTGAATTTATTTAGATGTGAAATATTATTATCTTGCTTTATTATTGTGGTATTTACCATAGAAGATTATTGCCGATGCCCAACATTTAGCTTTTTTGGGCTCCGACAAATTTCGTGGGGTCGTGCATAGAAGCTTTATTAGACGTCCGTGAGGATAACGCCCATCCTTCCTCCCCCCAAATGTACACCCCTATGTTCTAATATATGTTTTTCTTCATAATTGATGTACATCTGGACCCTAGTGAGGAGGTCACTCATGACTCAGGCACCTCTTAGTCCTAACTTCTCGCAAAACATATAGCTAACTCTTAATCTTTTTTACGAATATCCAATATTTCACTTTGTCATTCGATATACCTAATTCGATGGCTACCTTGGGAAATCTATCAATGTTTTCCTGCGTGATTTTTGTTTTCTTCTGTTGAATATCATCGAAGACAAAGATAGTGTTGGGCCATTATTTTTGGGCTATAAATTTAGCAACAAAGGAATCACATAACTTATTCCAGGAGTCAATACATCCATCAAGCAAGGTTTTGAACCATGTTATGATTGCTCCTTTGAGAGTCAAGACAAACAATTTACATCTCACTGCGCTCCTGGTGTGGTGATAATCAAACATAATGTCCATGTATTCAATATGTTCATATTGATCTCTAGTCATATCATAAATATCCGACTTTAGTGAAACTTAGATGGATTTAGGGATCCAATTATTAAGGATGCTCTTAGAGAGCGAGTTTCTTCTTCAATCAGGAATTTATATATTGATGTCCTACTTATCCCCTCTCTAAGGATGGTGTAATGGAGTTCTTCAAGGATGACATCTTTTCGGGGGAGTATAACTGTTACCTCTGCCCCTAGAGTCACGTAGAAGAGAGTTGTATGTATGGTATAAGTAATGAATGATATGACGATCTAAGTACAACTTGATACGAAGAGATGGTGTCGACGAGGATCACCTGAGATGAGGTTCTAGATTAGTGCATGGTGCCACTTCGCGTGAAGAGTGATCATGAGGTAGAACATATTGTAAGTTCTCTTATACTTTGAGGAGTCTTTCAGTTAAGAGATGCAATTTACACTGTTGTACAAAATTGTGGATGTTGGTAAGCAGTTCATTCACCCCTTGCATACCTAGATTGGTTTGGAGCTAATGAAGACTTTGAAACACCTCTAGTACAGGGACTTGCGGATGTGGTTGTTTAAAATTTTGATAGAGTAACGATTTGAGAGCCATTTTTATGTTTGTGTAAGTTTTTGGAAGTTACTATTTAGTTATCAAGAGTTATCTAACTTTTGTGTAGCCGTTTTTTTCCTTCTAAATAGCTTTTAATATATTTTTATTATTTTAAATTATGTGTTTCTTTAGGAATTATTTGAACACTTTACACGTCTAGGATTTCTCTAAAACAAGATCAAATATTATTCTTAAGCCTTTCTGTGAATTTCTATCTCTTTGACAATAAATTATATGCACAACTGCAAAAACAAAGAGAAAACATGAGGAAAATGGAGAGGTCCTGGTGGCATTGAAAAATTCGCATAATAGCCGGTGGAGGGAGGATCCTACCCATTAAGCGGAGAAACATAGGCATTAATTTGAATATTTTTTTAATAAGAAGTTAACTGCAACAAATTCTCGTGCATCATGATATCTTAAGATATCTATTATCTTTGGTTGCTCTAAATTTAATAGTCATTTGAAGGATTGCTGTTCCATTTGATAACAACAAATGGGGTTGTTTTTAAGTTGAGTTTACTTTTTTTATTTATAGGGAGTATTTGGAACATTTCAACTTGATTTATTCTTGATTTATTTTTCTTAGTTAGTAATAGTTGTGTACTTAGTGACATTTTTTTTTATGAATGCTAGAAAATTGTGATAAGGTTGGTGTCTTTTTTCTCTCTCTAATTCTGGATCATATGTGTACATAACAATGATCTGATAGAATTTTTGAATCACAATTGTAATATTACATGTGTTAGGGTCATTATGTAATTAGTTAAAGCTATAGTGGTCTAATTAATAATAAATTTGCGGCTAAAAGCATAACTATCATGAAAGATAAGATTATTGTGTAGATGTCATAAGTTAATATCTAATTTGATGAGGAGTCAAATTAGAATATTGAATTCTAAAAAAAAACCCTAAGGTTATTTATAGGGGTTATGGGTTCACGACTCATCAGAAAATTTTTCTCTTCATCTCCATTAGAAGAGATTTAAGGAGGCATAAGGAACTTTACAATTAGAAGATCACATATTCAATTACCTTCAACTGTTTCCAATGGCAAACTCATGTACGTTTCCGCTTTGATTCTCATAATTGTATTCAGGTGTGGGTATAAGGAATATTCATTCTCATAATTGTATTCAGTGTGAGTATAAGGAATATCAGTCGATCACATATCTAACTCATAGGGATTTGTTTAGAGTTTTGTTCTTGATTTTTATATTGATAGAAATCATAAGGTTATGAATAGATCCAATTGACATAAAAATTCAACAAGTGGTATTAAAGTTACCTATATCTGATTCAATTTGAATTTTGATATTTTTTTTGAAATAAGGGTTCCAAAATTTGGATCCTTTTGATCTTCCATTTTAGATAAGGTTTATGTTCTTATTAGGCTGTCAATTACTTCTTGTGTTACACTATTTTAATGTGGTTGAATCTTATTCAATTTTAATTTTAATTTTTTTTTTGGTATAAACATTTGGATTACGGTCAATAGTAGAAAAACAGTTTGTTAAGTCGTAAAAATGACTTTTTAAGACGGTTCCGAACCTGACCTAAGAATTGCCAACATAAGAAATTTTGACTTCTTAAGTCTGATTTATACCTGACTTAAGAAAAGTTATTAAATTTGTTAAAATTTATCCGACTTAATAAGTCTTGGCTTTAAAAAAAACACTTGAGTCGTTTCTACTATCTTAAGAAATTACTATTATTTTGTCATTTGTTTATAATAGTTTATTAAAACCCACTTTTATTAAAACCCACTAAATAAAATGTAAAATAGGTGACTTTGATTTTGTACATCCTAGTAGGAACAAGCTAGTCGCCTAGAACAATGAATGGGATGGACCGTAGATCGTTGTGAGCGAAAGGTGGGTCATGATGAATCAGCAGCACCTAAGTCACAGGGTAGAAGAAACTTAGTTTTAGTTGAAAAATTTGTTTAGAAGAAAAAAATAAGTAGGGGGAAATGCTTTGTAAAAAAATGTCTAAATAAAAGAGGAAAAATATTTTGCTAATTTTTTTTATCATGGACTTACTAGACAGTATTTCTAAAACCAAAATAATATATTAAATATATAAAACTTCTTACGTGAGATGAACTACATCCGACTTAATAAATAAACTTTTTGAATCAATTAATAAATACAAGCGATTTAAGAAATTTAATGTGAATTACATTCTTTTATTTGATCTTTCTTAAGTCGGTTTTAAATATATCCGACCTAACTAAGTTACAAGTATTTACGGAAGTGTCACCGTGTCACTTCTTAAGTCAGATGGACGGTGAACTGACTTAATAGCCTCTGCTAAAAAGGTATTTTTGTACTAGTGAGTTCAGTTTGTTTCTACATAGTATAAAAATATGTCTACAATAATTGTTATCTCATCTCATCTAAAGACAAATTCTTTGCCACATTATGTTTTCTCTAGTTATGATAAAATTAACTTTCGTTGGTGTATACTATATACTGATAAGTAGCATTCTTTAAAAAATGATGTTTGCTTAGTATAATGTATTTTTATGTATTTTTATTGTTAGTTGTATTTTTGTACACTTCGGTTCATAGCAGGTGTAGGGACTTTGGTTTTCTTGATTTTAGTGAATGGCTTTATCATCTTTAATGAAGAAGATATTAAAAAAAGAAACAATGAGGGTCTTCCTTTTCATAAATATATTATTGTGTTGTGCTTCGCATAAACAAAGCAGACATAGACTAGAACAAGGGTATGTCATATTGGTTTACATGGTCATGTCATTTAATTGTTTCATCCGTTAATTTTGGTATTTTTGCTCAAGTTTAGCTATAGTTTGTATTTTATACAATAGTTTAACATTTCTATTGAGTTAATTAAAATGAAAAGTCACCAAAGTAACCTCTTTTTGGGATATTACTTATAAAAAATGTTACATATTTTTCTTTTGTGTGTGTGTGTATTTATTCATGTGAGTATCAATCGATCCAAATGAGAATTGATGTTCAACCAGTTTTCATACACACCGGTGATGGTAAATATGTGATAATTATAAGATTTCACATGTGAATGATAAATTAATCAAAATATGAGATTATTATTTGACATGTTTTATTATCAATGTTTGACCATTACAACAAGAGTACCACTAGCATTCAATATTATTGTCCAAAGACTTGATATTGATGATGCACCAGGTATCTTGAGATAGTTTATGCCATTAGTTGAACATATTAAATATTTAGTTAATTTTTATGTGTGAGTATATTTATGGTGATGACTTCTCGGCAAGTGTACCGATATTGTCGCAGTAATAAAAAGAGTATCGAATCCATAAGGATTGCTATTTAACAAAGTAATATTTATGAAAATATAAAAATCAATAATTTTGAGGGGGTGTCAAGTTTATAGTTGAAAATAAAAGAAGTGTTAATCTCTTATTTCTCCCATGTTGATGTCTAATGCATTACATAAATCAAGCGTCGTTATATTTCCAAGGTGAGTTAACAAGACCATTATACCCAATCCTTTGGTGTGTAGCCCATTGAATTCTACTAGAGGTATCTTATCCCTATTCAACCGGCATAAATGAAATTAGGCGATGATATAGTACGTTAACTCTAAGGCCACTTGTCATACCCCAAAATTTGCCCGTCGATATTTCAAAGTATTCCTCAAGACCCTCTGACTTGCTCTGCAAGGCACTGATATCAAATGGACAAAAGCCCAGCTCACAACAGGCCCAATCCAAAGGCGGCCCAAAATGGCTTGCTCGCTAGGCGAGCAGTCCCTTCGCCTAGCGAACATTTCATCATGACACTCGCCCAGCGAAGCATCAGATCCAGGAAAAAGCCCAGAACTAGCTTGCTCGCTAGGCGAGCAATTCCTTCGCCTAGCGAAGCTTGCGAAAATCTGAAGTTTTGGACCTCATTTTAAGCCCATTAGGTCACCACCACTACTACTATAAATACCAGCTCCTCAGCCACGAAAATAACAGACAGACCCAGAGGGAGAAACACAGAAACCCTGCTGATCCAGAGAATTCGGAAGACGGAAACCCTGAAGGCCGCTCACCCGCCTCGAAGCTACCACCGCCCAGCTCAATCCGATACCTAGAGTGATCAGTTCAACATAGCAATTGCAAACAGGTTTGCGTATTATCGCTGTTATATGCTTCCAATTGATAACCGTTACCTACATAATGCATCATGATTAAATTTTGATATGTAACCTGATTTCACATGCAAATTTAAGTATGCTTGAACATCATGAATGCTATCCATGTTGTGCCTGTAATTTAATGTCATAATTCAAGGTTCCGGAGACGGTACGATTGCCAAAATTCAAAATCTGTGGCCGCTCGCTAGCACATCGCTAAGCGAGCCTGGAGCGAATATTCGCTAAGCCTTCGCTGGGCGAAGCAGAGGCGAACGGGACAGTGGCTGTTCTGTCTCTTTATTGTCCATTTTATGTTCATCTAATCATGATTCTGCATTATTTGGCTTAAATTTCTGACTGTTATATTTATTTTATAGGGCAATTTCCAATTGTATTTTGCCTCAATGCTCTAATCCGTGTGTTGCATGATGTAAAGGCTAGCATACTTCCAAAGAAATAACCGGCTAGGCATGCCGCTTTAGGTGTGGACGTTCTTGAGGAGATGGTTTTTGGATGACCTAAGTTTAATATGGAGATTCATTTTGAACCACCAAGCTTGATTTTTAATGTATTGATTTCATTGATTTCCTGTGGACCTAATTGCCTAACTGATTACGGCTATTTAATTAATTGTTAAAACCCGGACTTTAAATAAATGATATCGGACCTCTCTTTATTACCCCACGACTATGTGATACGGTCATGTCCCGCGAATGTAGGGATACACTTAGCAGCGGCCCTTCGATTAAATCATCATAAAATAAATCATGGTCCCTCGGATGTTGCCTTCGGAAATACGATTTTGTCCCTCGATGACCCTTCGGTGTAGCCTACGGTTAAATGATGATAGTCCCTTCGAATGCTAAGGTATCCTCACAACTGTTGCCTTCAATGACCTATCGATGACCCTACGATGACCCTTAAACATCCAAAGGGTAAAATTACTTACTTCTCAATAGTAAGGACAGTTTTACCCTCATAAGGATAGGAAACGTTCATAACGACCTTAGGAAGGTATAACTCTCAATTACTGGATCATAACCTAAAACATTTTTCACCCCTCACACTTTACACTTTACAAGTCCTAGAAAATCACCACTTGGTATACATTCATACTAGAATCATTACCGAGTTATATTTTTCTAAACCATTTTCAAAATCAAATGAGATAAATACTTTGTATACATTCATATGAGAATCATTACAAAGTTAAACTCTCTTTCAAACATTTTTAAGCAATTCACCGACACTTTTCAGACAAGAATATAAGTGATCCAGTAATTAAGAGCCCATGGATAACCATGGATACAAAGGGTGCTAACACCTTCCCTTTGTATAATGTACCTCCCGAACCCAAAATCTATTGAGGTCTTTCCTGTTCTTTTCCACCTTTCCTTATTGGATAAAAGAAAAGTCGGTGGCGACTCTTGCTATCCGCGACATTGCGATAAAAAGCAAAACACCCCAAGTCAGTTCACCGTATGACAGAACTGGCGACTCTGCTGGGGACTAACAAAGAGAGGTTACCTTAAAAAACAAGATCACTTATTTGAATTGTTTGATTTACTTTTAAGGGATTGCTTGGGTATCCTATGCTTGAGTGAAAGATCCTACACCCGGATCTAGTGTACCTTAGGTAAGTAGCAATAGATCATCGCGACTATCCGGCGTATACTGGAATGGTTAAAATGATGGCTACGGTTAATGTGACACTTTGGTTGTCCTGATGGTCCTCATGTTATTTGAGGAAAAATTTGGCTTCCGCGTGGTGTCATCAAAGCATTAACCAGACCTTTAGAACCCTAATCGACTCATCCTAGCCATTAGAAAGTAGTGAGATAACTGGCTTCGGTTCCGACTGAGGTTGGTTGATACTCGATACTACACTCTTTGAGATTGGACTTTAGGGAAGCTTCGGTCAACCACCTGGTGTTGCACTGAAGTGGACCTAAAGAAAGGTCGATGATCTGAGATCCTTCTAGAACCCGGTTACTATTCTAGGACAGGTTGAACCAACCAAACTTCAGTGGGGAGGGTACTTACCTATGGAACTCATGCAAGCCTTAAAACCTAGGAATAATTGTTGTGTGACATGCTTGTGCTTGCATAACATCATAACATCATAACATCATAACATCATAACATCATCATACTAACCATTTCAAGGACTTAGGAATTTAGCTTTGCTCTGTTGAACAGGTTATGGCTTCCAGGAAGACTATCCGGATCAATCTTGTAGCAATCTCTCCTCAACTCAAGGATTTGGTGTCAGAACTCCCCGATCATGCTCAGTTCAACAAGAAACATGGTCATCTTCTCAACTTAGTTACCACTGGTTTCAAAGAAGATATGATGAGAGTCCTATTCCAGTTCTTCGATCCTAAGCATCATTGCTTCACTTTCCCAGATTATCAGTTGGTACCCACATTGGAAGAGTTTTCCAAGCTGCTTGGGATACCTATCCTCGATCAAGTACCCTTCAGCGGTTTAGAAAAGATGCCAAAGGCCGAAGAAGTTGCCGCAGCTTTACACATGACAAAGTCCGACATTGAAACTAATTGGGTAACAAGAAGTGGAATTAAAGGTTTACTTGCCAAATTTCTGATAAGTAAGGCCCGAGAATTCCTAAAAGTTATGAATGTCCATGCTTTTGAAGATGTTCTAGCATTGCTAATCTATGGTTTGGTGCTATTCCCTAATCTGGACCAATTCATAGATGTGAATGCTATTAAGATATTCCTCACTCATAACCCTGTGCCTACCTTGCTGGGAGATGTCTTGCATTCCCTTCACACTCGTACTATGAAGAGACAAGGGACCCTCATGTGTTGCGTACCTTTGTTGTCTAGGTGGTTTATTTCGCACCTTCCTCAATCAATCTTGAAGAATGATCAACATCTGAAATGGTCTCAAAGGATAATGGCACTCTCCCATTCAGACATCCGGTGGTGTTCTAACCTCAGAGAAAATGTTATCATCATCGACCGTTGTGGAGAATTCCCTAATGTACCACTCATGGGGATAAGAGGAGGTATTACTTATAATCCTGCCTTAGCCCTACGTCAGTTTGGGTATGCCCGAAGGGATGGTCCGCATGAAATGATTATACAAGGTATAGTGTTTGACTATGACAATGACTCTCAAGGTCTCCGCCAAAGGTTTGTACGAGCTTGGGGCATGGTGAAAAGAAGCAATTTAGGAAAGAAAAATTCTAGTCCTATGGAGCCTTATCTCAGATGGGTACGCGCCAGAGCTCGTGAACTTGTCATGCCATATCTTGCAGTCGGACCATTGATCGTTGAATCAGAGGTCGAAGGAGGTACTTCCCAGATCATTCCTTATCTAGATATACCTACTGATGTTGAGGAATTGAAAAGATCCTGGACCCAGCTGAGAGAGGAGAGAGATACTTTCGAAGCTCAGTTCAATGCAGAAAGGAAGAAAGTACTAGAGCTCACCAGTCAGCTTAATGAGGAACGAAGACTCAATGCATATCTTCGCCCAAAAAGAAGTCGCCCCTGGGAGACTTGAGCTTTCATTGTATTTTATTATTATTCCTTTTGTAATGAACATTGAAAAATTAGCAATAAACATTTCTCTCTTGTTGGCAACTTACGCAAAGTTAAATTCCAAAAGTCCTTGAAAACATTTCATGCATTGCATCGCATAACATAACATCGCATAACAGGTATTCCAAAGGACCATATTCTCACGGTCTGCCTCTTAAACAGAAAAATGGATCTCGAACAAACTGTCAAGGATCTCCAGACTCAGAATGCTCAATTCAAGGAGATGATGCTAAGCTTATCCAAGGGGCAGGAGGAACTGAAGGCTCTTTTGGCCGAAAAGAAGAAGGACAAGAAAGCTGTGAGCTTCATTAACCCGGGCAGAAGGCGTAAAGGACAGGCTACGGGAATCAAATTTGGAATCCCGAATGGTCCAGAAGAGGGGGCGGAGAATGATTCAGAGGAGGAGAATGCTGATTTCTCTAACCCTGAGGATGATGATGGAGAGTATGAGAATGAGCAATACTCTCCAAGAGATGATAAGTATAAATTGCTGGAAGAACGCATGCTAGCCATGGAGGGTCAGAAGACACCTGGTCTGGATTTCGAAAGTCTGGGTCTGGTCTCCGATGTGACCATTCCCCGCAAATTCAAAATCCCCACTTTCACTAAGTACGATGGTGCGTCTTGTCCTCAGATGCATCTAAGGGCTTATGTGAGAAAGATTCAGCCGCATACCACTGATAAGAAACTGTGGATCCATTTCTTCCAAGAAAGTCTGTCTGGCACCCAGTTGGAATGGTATTATCAGCTCGAGAGCTCTGACATCCGCACCTGGACTGATTTAGCAACAGCTTTCTATAAGCAGTACCAGTACAATTCTGAATTAGCGCCTACTCGGCTACAGTTGCAGAATATGGCTATGGGATCTAAAGAAAGCTTCAAAGAGTATGCTCAGAAATGGAGAGATTTGGCTGGCAGAGTCAAACCCCCTATGACTGACCGAGAATTAGTAGACCTGTTCATGGGTACCCTGACTGGCCCATTCTACAGCCACCTACTGGGGAGTTCTTCATCAGGTTTCACTGAACTTATATTGACAGGTGAACGGGTGGAGAGCGGCATTCGAAGTGGAAAGTTACAGGCGGCTACTTCTATAAGCGGTAAAAAGTCCTACCATGGGAAGAATGAATCGAACGCTGTGTATGGTCAAAAGAATCATAGTAAGAAAAATGGTGACCATGTCGTTGGAGCAGTGACAATCGCAGCCCCGCCAGCTCAAAACTTCCAGCAAAGACAAGACAGACCAAGAAGGCAGTTTACCAAGCTCAATATGACTTTAGCACAAGCACTGCAAAGCATGCTGAAGGTAAATTTAATCACTCTCAGAGGTCCTCCTGCAAATGTCAACACTGCTTCGCCTCGTTATAATCCCAATGCCAGGTGTGCATATCACTCCGATAGCCCCGGGCATGATACAAACGATTGTTGGCTGTTAAAGAATAAAATTCAGGACATGATCGACGCTGGGGAAATTGAGTTCGAGCCTCCGGAGACTCCTAATGTCATCACTGCTCCTATGCCTAATCATGACAAGGCTGTTAATGCTCTCGATGACGATTCTCTCATCACTACTATAGCGGACTTAACATCTCCTCTCCCGATCATAAAGAGGAATTTATTGCGAGCTGGTTTATTTCCAGGTTGTACCGAAGATTGCAATCTCTGCATACTCCGGCCCGAGGACTGTCTGAAGTTGAGGAATGGTATTCAACAGCTGATGGACGATCGTACAATTCTCTTTGAAAGGGTTTCTAAGACGGAAAACCCTGTTGAAGAAGTATCTGTGATTGCAAGGTCCAAGGTTCCAGTGAAGATTACTGCTCCCAGAATACCTGTGAAGATTATTGCTGAGCCCAGAGTAGCTCCCCTGATCATTACTGCACCTGGCCCGATCCCGTATTCCTCAAGCAAAGCTATTCCGTGGAATTATGGAGGTGATGTTTATGTCCATGGCGTAAAGCAAGTTGGTGATCCTGCTAATCCTAATGACATTGTTGGGACTAGTAAAGTTACTCGAAGCGGAAGGATCTTCTCTCCAGAGATCTCACCTCCGGTTCCCGAAAACCGAGGAAAGGAACCAGTCAACCCTTCTCAGTCAGAGACACCGATCGAAGCTACTACTGAAGACGTTGCCAAACGAGAAATGGAAGAAGTGCTGAAAATCATCCGCAAGAGTGATTTTGATGTGGTAGAACAGTTGGGGCATACCCCGTCTAAAATCTCGATGTTGTCCTTGTTGTTATCCTCTGAATCTCATGCCCATGCCTTGATAAGATTCTTGAAGACTGCTCATGTACCTCAAGAGACCTCCGTCGATCAGTTCGAAAACTATGTTGCTAACCTGACTGTTGATGATGGCCTAGGTTTTTCCAATACTGACCTGACTTCAGCAGGAAAGAACCACAATAAAGCTCTGCATATCTCCATTGAGTGTAAGGGGATCACCCTGTCTCATGTGTTGATCGATAATGGCTCTTCCTTGAATGTGCTACCGAAAGCCGTGCTCGATAAACTTGACTGCAAGAGCATTGAACTGAAGCCTAGTGACATTGTGGTGCGTGCTTACGATGGTGCAAAGAGTGTTGTCCACGGTGAAGTGGTTCTCCCTATCAAGATAGGGCCTCAAGTCTTCAATACTACCTTTCATGTAATGAACATTCGCCCCACCTATTCCTGCTTGCTGGGACGCCCTTGGATTCATGGGGCAGGTGCTGTAGCTTCGTCTCTCCATCAAAAGCTGAGATATCCGATAGAGGGAAAGATTGTCACTGTGTGTGGGGAAGAAGAATACATTGTCAGTAGTGTGCATACCTTCAGATATGTCGAGATGGATGGTGAATTCTTCGAGACTCCGTCTCAGTCATTTGAAGTGGTTCCTCCGCCCAATCCTGTCCTTAAGCCGACTCCCCTTGTGCCTGAGGTTATTCGAGCTTCTCCTGCCATGGTTTCCCTGAAGGACGCTCAAGCTGTGGTTGAAGATGGTGGCTGTACTGGCTGGGGTCAACTGATCAACATACCCTACAAGTCTGATAAATCTGGTCTGGGATTTAGCTCTGAAAAGATGGTCAAAGATCAAATCAATGCTGTAGAGGATGCTGACGGTGATTGCGACCTGGATAGCTGGATCTACCCAACAATTGGCGACGGACTCAATAATTGGAGGGCTGAAGACACTATCCCGATCTCCTTTAGTCAGGAGTAATTGTTATTATCCATTTAGTATTGCAAATTTTAATTTTTCAATTGAACTTCTTAAAGCATTGTGTCTACGCCCGGGGCACAATAGCTAATTTGTTAAGGGTTTTGTCATTTCATAAGCATATTCATATTCAATAAATCAATGGACTTTTTCGCATTCAAATATTGCGCTCTTTATTTTTCCTGTCGTCTTTCAAACAAGCTATGCATTCTTACACACACTCACGTCACAAATCGCAGATCCGTATCCACTCTGGATCCTATTGACAATAATTCCGCTACTGTTCATTATGACTTTGAAAATCCGATCTACCAAGCCGAAGATGGAAGTGAGGAAGATTGTGAAGTCCCTGGAGAGCTTGCCAGACTATTACTGCCAGAGGAAAGGACTATACAGCCGCATGAAGAGTCACTCGAAGTCGTAAATCTAGGTACTGAAGTGGAAAGAAAAGAAGTCAGAATAGGAGCAGGATTGGAAAACAGTGTCAAAGAAAGATTGATTCGGATGTTACATGACTATGTAGAGGTTTTCGCCTGGTCTTATGAAGACATGCCCGGATTGGATACTGACATAGTAGTGCATCGTCTGCCCATGAAGGAAGACTGTCGTCCCGTCAAGCAAAAGGTTCGCCGCATGCGTCCTGAAATGTCTGAGAAAATCAAAGCCGAGGTTATGAAACAATTCAATGCCGGTTTCCTAGCCGTTACTTCTTATCCTCAATGGGTTGCTAATGTGGTGCCAGTGCCAAAGAAGGATGGTAAGGTGCGAATGTGCATAGATTACAGAGATTTGAATAAAGCGAGTCCCAAAGATGACTTTCCACTCCCGCACATTGATGTTCTGGTAGATAACACCGCTCAACATAAAGTATTCTCATTCATGGATGGATTCTCGGGTTATAATCAGATTAAGATGGCACCTGAGGACATGGAGAAAACTACGTTTGTGACGCAATGAGGCACTTTCTGTTACAAAGTAATGCCATTCGGTCTAAAGAACGCCGGGGCAACGTACCAGCGTGCTATGGTGGTTTTGTTCCATGACATGATTCATCATGAGATAGAAGTATATGTGGATGACATGATAGCCAGATCTCATACTGAAGAGGAACATCTCGATCATTTATACAAACTGTTCGAGAGGTTGAAGAAGTACAAGTTGAGATTGAATCCGAACAAATGCACCTTTGGGGTAAGATCCGGTAAACTCTTGGGCTTTATTGTCAGTGGTAAAGGAATTGAGGTTGACCCAGCTAAAGTAAGAGCTATTCAAGAAATGCCAGTTCCCCGTACGGAGAGGGAGGTCAGAGGTTTCTTGGGACGCTTGAACTACATTGCCCGATTTATCTCCCACTTGACCGCCACTTGCAAACCCATCTTCAAATTACTGAGGAAGAATCAAGAGATGATATGGAATGACGAATGCCAAGAAGCCTTTGACAAAATCAAGAAATATCTCCAGGAACCTCCAATTCTGATACCACCAGTCGAAGGAAGACCTCTAATCATGTATTTGACCGTGTTAGAAAATTCAATGGGGTGCGTATTGGGGCAACATGACGAGTCTGGTCGAAAAGAGCATGCCATATACTACCTGAGCAAAAAGTTTACCGACTGTGAAACAAGATACTCACTGCTCGAGAGAACTTGCTGTGCTTTGGCCTGGGCTGCTCGCCGACTAAGACAGTATATGTTGAATCATACCACTTTGTTGATTTCTAGGATGGATCCCATCAAATACATGTTCGAGAAGCCTGCCCTCTCCGGAAGAATAGCGAGATGGCAGATGATCTTAACAGAGTACGATATCCAGTATACTACCCAGAAAGCAATCAAAGGAAGCGTGCTAGCTGATCATTTGGCTCATCAAGCGGTGGACGATTACCAATCTATGAATTTTGAGTTCCCAGATGAGGATATCATGCTTGTTACGGATTACGAAAAACCTAAACCAGATGAGGGATCCGAATGGGGATCTCGATGGACTATGGTCTTTGATGGATCTTCTAATGCATTGGGCCATGGTGTTGGGGTTGTACTCATTTCTCCCGAGGGTTACCATACGCCTTTCACAGCTAGACTATGTTTTCATTGTACCAATAATATGGCTGAGTATGAAGCATGTATTTTTGGACTCAAAGCTGCTATAGATTGGCGAATCAAGTTTTTGAGTGTGTACGGAGATTCGGCCTTGGTAATCAGTCAGATCAAAGGAGAATGGGATACTAAACATCCAAATCTCATCCCTTATCGAGAGCAGGTAATGACATTACTTCCATACTTTGAAGAGATTACATTTGAACATATTCCACGAGAAGAGAATCAGTTGGCAGACGCATTAGCTACCATGTCATCTATGTTCAGAGTCAGATGGGACGGTGAAGCTCCCAGGATTACCATTGAGCGACTAGATGAACCGGCATACTGTTATGAACTTAACACTGAGGGAGTACGGGAAAAACCTTGGTTCCACGACGTAAAAAGATACTTAGAAGCTAAGGAATACCCTGAAGGGGCATCCATCAATGACAGAAAATTCCTGAGGAAGTTCTCCGCTAAATTCTTTCTGAGTAATGGAGTGTTATACAAACGTAATCATGACTTGACTCTACTTCGCTGTGTGGATAAAAAGGAAGCAGAAAAGATTATGGAAGACCTGCATGACGGTATTTTTGGGACTCATTCTAATGGACATACAATGGCCAAGAAGATTCTGAGGTCAGGGTATTATTGGTCTACCATGGAAGCTGATTGCCACCATCACTCCAGAACCTGTCACAAGTGTCAGATCTATGCGGACAAAGTACATGTGCCTCCTGCTCCATTGAACGTGTTGACAGCTCCTTGGCCCTTTGCAATGTGGGGCATCGATATGATCGGGGAGATTAAACCTACGGCTTCTAATGGACATCGCTTCATTCTCGTCGCTATTGATTACTTCACCAAGTGGGTAGAGGCAGCCTCATTCGCTTCTGTCACCAAGAATGTGGTGGCACGGTTCGTCAAGAATAACCTTATTTGTCGATACGGCATCCCTGAAAGGATTATCACTGACAATGGTACTAATTTGAACAACAAGATGATTACTGAACTCTGCACGCAGTTCAAAATTAAGCACCATAACTCTTCTCCGTACCGGCCAAAGATGAATGGCGCCGTGGAGGCTTCTAATAAGAACATTAAGAAGATCATACAAAAGATGACAGTAACGTACAAAGACTGGCACGAGATGTTACCATTTGCTCTCCATGGTTATCGCACTTCAGTAAGCACTTCGACGGGGGCAACTCCTTTCTCTTTAGTCTACGGAACGGAGGCCGTTTTACCGGTGGAAGTTCAGATTCCCTCTCTAAGAATCATGAAAGAGGCGGGCTTAGATGAAGATGAATGGATTCAGACTCGACTCGATCAGATAAACTTGATTGATGAGAAGAGACTTGCGGCTGTTTGTCACGGGCAGATATATCAGAAGCGCATGACCCAGGCATTTAACAAAAGAGTCAAGAGACAGGTGTATCAAGTTGGTGACTTGGTGATCAAGCGTATCATTCTACCACAAGGGGATCCCAGAGGCAAGTGGACTCCCACATACGAAGGGTCATTTGTGGTTAAGAAGGTATTCTCTGGTGGAGCCATGATACTTGCTACAATGGATGGCGAAGACTTCCCGCATCCTGTGAACGCAGACATAGTTAAAAAATACTACGCATAACAGAGACCCGCTAGGTCGACGTACCTAGGCAAAAGTAAGGGCATCCCGGCGAACCAAAAGGGTTCGGGCAAAAATTAGGGATAAACATATAAAAATGTACACCCGGCAAGTCGAAAACCTGAAAAGGCGGCTTGGGCAAAACGGGTATCCTGGTGGACTGAAAACCTGAAAAGGCGGTCCAGGCAAAAATTAGGGATTCAAGCGTATGACTATGTCCCGTTCTCTGTCAGCTTCAACCAAGTTCAAGGGACTGAACAAGCCAATCACCTCTATCCGACAGCAGAAGATGAGATGCTTGAAGACATGATGACAGTAGTGGAATTAAAATCAATAGGACTTTTTCTGCATAGTTTTCTCTTTGCTTTCTTGACAATTTCCTCTTACTAGGATTTCTGTCTCCTTGTACTCACTTGCCTATTTATAGGCCCTCTTTCAGAATCAATGCAATTTCATTTCGAAAAATGTTGTGGTTTTATTTCTCTGTTTTGTTTGCGTAAACGTCCATTGATTTAATTTGAATTGATATGTGCATTTGAACATGATCAATGTTTATCAAAAATACATGCCTAAAATGGAAATTGCAATTACTACGAGACTTCAGGACCAAGGAAAAGGTCTAACCAGGCTTTCCAATGAATCTGTTGCCAATTCTATTCCCCGGCTAAGCCAGTTATGCCCCAGAAGAACTTGGCATCACTAGACTGGTCATCTCTTCTACCCCAACCCGGCTCTGTTGAGTGTTTCCACCATCAGACAGAAATCAAGTATCCCCCAGCCGAGACAGGGTCATCAATACCAATGTCTCCGACCAGCAGACTGAGATCTATCTCCCCAGTAGTGTCCCCTGGAAGAATGTTTCAGACGCCTAATGCATTCATTACATCATTTCACATCACATACCTATATACAATTTTCATTCCGCATCATATACATTACATCATTTCATATACATGCACACAATGCTCGCATTTATTCCAGATGCATAATTCACCCATCACATCATTTCACAGCACACGCATGCATACAACATTTGCATCTCATGCATCATGACATCGCATGAAACTAACTTTATTTTTCAGGCTGATTGTCCTTCTGATCACATTCAAGGTTCGAATACAGCTCTCAGATATAATCCATCTGACGAACGTTCTGACATCCTCCCAATGGTGGCGTCTCTAAGCCCACCCCAGATATTCATTGCAAATACAACAAAGATTATCAGATACAGCCTAACGTACGGTTCATTCTGATTCAGCCCAACATATGACTCTTTCAGCTCAGATACGGTCTAACGTACGATCCATTCTGACTCCCAGCAACTCCAATACGGTCTAACGTACGACCCATTTGGATACTCAAATCCTCAGATATAGCCTAACGTACGGCTCACTCCCAGCAACTCCCATACGGTCTAACGTACGACCCATTTGGACTTTCAGCTCAGATATGATCTAACGTACGATCCATTCTGATCTTCAACAACTCAAGTAAGGTTTAATGTACGACCAAGTTAGACCTTCATCTTCTCAGGTGCTACCTTCGGACAGGTACATTCCTGAATGGTAGTCTGGTATACGGCTACTCCTTTGCTCAGGTGCTACCTTCGGACAGGTACATTCCTGAATGGTAGTTTGGTATACGGCTACTCCCTTGCTCAGGTGCTACCTTCGGACAGGTACATTCCTGAATGGTAGTCTGGAATACGGCTACTCCTTTGCTCAGGTGCTACCTTCGGACAGGTACATTCCTGAATGGTAGTCTGGTATACGGCTACTCCCTTGCTCAGGTGCTACCTTCGGACAGGTACATTCCTGAATGGTAGTCTGGAATACGGCTACTCCTTTGCTCAGGTGCTACCTTCGGACAGGTACATTCCTGAATGGTAGTCTGGTATACGGCTACTCCCTTGCTCAGGTGCTACCTTCGGACAGGTACATTCCTGAATGGTAGTCTAGTATACGGCTACTCCCTTTCTCAGGTGCTACCTTCGGACAGGTACATTCCTGAATGGTAGTCTGGTATACGGCTACTCCCTTTCTCAGGTGCTACCTTCGGACAGGTACATTCCTGAATGGTAGTCTGGTATACGGCTACTCCCTTGCTCAGGTGCTACCTTCGGACAGGTACATTCCTGAATGGTAGTCTAGTATACGGCTACTCCCTTTCTCAGGTGCTACCTTCGGACAGGTACATTCCTGAATGGTAGTCTAGGATATGGCTACTCCCTTATTCAGGTGCTACCTTCGGACAGGTACATTCCTGAATGGTAGTCTAGTATATGGCTACTCCCCTACTCAGATGCTACCTTCAGACAGGTACATTTCTGAATGGTGGTCTGGTACGCGGCTACTCCCTTTTCAGCAGATTCAGCCTAACGGACGGCCCATTCTGCAACCCAGATGCGATCTAGCGTACGATCCATTCTGATCTTTCATCCCCAGCAAAGTCATCCGCCTAACAAACAACTCACTCCGGTATTCAGACACGGTCTAACATACGATCCATGCTGATCCCATATCCCCAGCAGTATATAGCATACTCTGATTCCCCAGCGAAGGCGACGGCATAATGGATGACTCACTATACGGTCTGATGTATGACCCGGTGTGACACCCATGTCTCTAGATATCGTCTAACGTACGACACAACCTGGAAATCTCCTCAGCAAGTTCTTGGATGGCATCTTTAAGCCCATCTCTGTCAAGACTGATGGACAAGCGCAAATTTTCGGGGCATTCTAGTGTTCAATAATCTTTCACCTCCAGACCACGAACGGCACATGCCATTCTACTCTCTCGGTTCGAGAATATTGAACAGGGGCAGCTGTCATACCCCAAAATTTGCCCGTCGATATTTCAAAGTATTCCTCAAGACCCTCTGACTTGCTCTACAAGGCACTGATATCAAATGGACAAAAGCCCAGCTCACAACAGGCCCAATCCAAAGGCGGCCCAAAATGGCTTGCTCGCTAGGCGAGCAGTCCCTTCGCCTAGCGAACATTTCATCATGACACTCGCCTAGCGAAGCATCAGATCCAGGAAAAAGCCCAGAACTAGCTTGCTCGCTAGGCGAGCAATTCCTTCGCCTAGCGAAGCTTGCGAAAATCTGAAGTTTTGGACCTCATTTTAAGCCCATTAGGTCACCACCACTACTACTATAAATACCAGCTCCTCAGCCACGAAAATAACAGACAGACCCAGAGGGAGAAACACAGAAACCCTGCTGATCCAGAGAATTCGGAAGACGGAAACCCTGAAGCCGCTCACCCGCCTCGAAGCTACCACCGCCCAGCTCAATCCGATACCTAGAGTGATCAGTTCAACATAGCAATTGCAAACAGGTTTGCGTATTATCGCTGTTATATGCTTCCAATTGATAACCGTTACCTACATAATGCATCATGATTAAATTTTGATATGTAACCTGATTTCACATGCAAATTTAAGTATGCTTGAACATCATGAATGCTATCCATGTTGTGCCTGTAATTTAATGTCATAATTCAAGGTTCCGGAGACGGTACGATTGCCAAAATTCAAAATCTGTGGCCGCTCGCTAGCACATCGCTAAGCGAGCCTGGAGCGAATATTCGCTAAGCCTTCGCTGGGCGAAGCAGAGGCGAACGGGACAGTGGCTGTTCTGTCTCTTTATTGTCCATTTTATGTTCATCTAATCATGATTCTGCATTATTTGGCTTAAATTTCTGACTGTTATATTTATTTTATAGGGCAATTTCCAATTGTATTTTGCCTCAATGCTCTAATCCGTGTGTTGCATGATGTAAAGGCTAGCATACTTCCAAAGAAATAACCGGCTAGGCATGCCGCTTTAGGTGTGGACGTTCTTGAGGAGATGGTTTTTGGATGACCTAAGTTTAATATGGAGATTCATTTTGAACCACCAAGCTTGATTTTTAATGTATTGATTTCATTGATTTCCTGTGGACCTAATTGCCTAACTGATTACGGCTATTTAATTAATTGTTAAAACCCGGACTTTAAATAAATGATATCGGACCTCTCTTTATTACCCCACGACTATGTGATACGGTCATGTCCCGCGAATGTAGGGATACACTTAGCAGCGGCCCTTCGATTAAATCATCATAAAATAAATCATGGTCCCTCGGATGTTGCCTTCGGAAATACGATTTTGTCCCTCGATGACCCTTCGGTGTAGCCTACGGTTAAATGATGATAGTCCCTTCGAATGCTAAGGTATCCTCACAACTGTTGCCTTCAATGACCTATCGATGACCCTACGATGACCCTTAAACATCCAAAGGGTAAAATTACTTACTTCTCAATAGTAAGGACAGTTTTACCCTCATAAGGATAGGAAACGTTCATAACGACCTTAGGAAGGTATAACTCTCAATTACTGGATCATAACCTAAAACATTTTTCACCCCTCACACTTTACACTTTACAAGTCCTAGAAAATCACCACTTGGTATACATTCATACTAGAATCATTACCGAGTTATATTTTTCTAAACCATTTTCAAAATCAAATGAGATAAATACTTTGTATACATTCATATGAGAATCATTACAAAGTTAAACTCTCTTTCAAACATTTTTAAGCAATTCACCGACACTTTTCAGACAAGAATATAAGTGATCCAGTAATTAAGAGCCCATGGATAACCATGGATACAAAGGGTGCTAACACCTTCCCTTTGTATAATGTACCTCCCGAACCCAAAATCTATTGAGGTCTTTCCTGTTCTTTTCCACCTTTCCTTATTGGATAAAAGAAAAGTCGGTGGCGACTCTTGCTATCCGCGACATTGCGATAAAAAGCAAAACACCCCAAGTCAGTTCACCGTATGACACCACTACTCAAGGTATCATATCCCTATTCAACTAGCAGAAGTACGATAATTATCATATATCAGACGCATAGGCTAAGGGTTAGTATTCCTTATACGTCCATAATCACAAACAAAGTATCTCAAATAATACACGTTAAGTAAATATGCAATTAAATAAAAATATAACTAGGATAATTCATGCAACATCAAATTAAGCATATGTCCCAACATGTTCGAAATAGGTCCATCATACAAAACCTAACCTAAAAGTGTCTAGCTACTCATATTGATAAAATTACAATACCAATTGATAAGAATAATATTGCATAACAATTCCTTGAAGATTTGGCTTCGAGTGCGCTCCAAAACTCAATTCTGGTGTTGTAAACCGTATTCTCCAGTCTCCAATCGCAGTATCCCTAAAAAAGTACAAAGCCTGCCTTTTTATAGCCATCAGATCGTACTAGAACGCGTCCATTGACTGCATCAAATGCACGATATTCCGTTGGTTGCTCTTACACTCGTGCGATGACGCGCGATACCACTTTTTTCTTTTCTATCGCACGCCCGATATCGTGTGATGCAACGTGTAATTATTCCAATGATTTTCTCTCTTTTGCTCATTTTTCAGCCAAATTTCTCCAAGTCCCCAATTCTTCATACTTGGTCATTTTTGCTCTATTCTTTGGCCATTATTCATCAAATTTTATCATCTTCGACTTGTTTTTCTTTGTTTCTTCCACATAAGACATGCAATGACAGGGTGTCATCACAACCCCAAACTTGAATTGTTGCTTGTCCTCAAATAACTTGCATGCACTACAAATTCTAAACAGAAAAACAAGTTGCAACAATAACAAGTGAACATCACCATATGAAATTTGTTTTAACTAACCACCATTCTAGATTTCAACTGCAATCCGGAAAATTAAAAAAAATCCTTAATATTTGATAAGTACTCAACCTGTCTCTCATCTCACCATGAATCACTCAATTGATAGGATAATCTCTCAATCAACATACAAAACAGTTTATAATGAGTTTGATTAAAGAAATCAAAACACACACACTTGAGGGCTTTTTCGGTTGTAATGTGGCTTGTGTTCGGGTAGGACATTTTTGGAAAAGTATGTTTAAACCTTTGGAGTTAGGTACCTAATTCATCTATTGTTATCCTACCAACTCTTTTCCTGAATAACGGTACTAGAGATATCGCTTTGTGGTCCTCAATATTCATTTTGCATTCTTTTCTCTCTTTTTTTGAAGAAGTTATTTTTAACTTCTTATTTTTTTCAAAATCTTTGAATTTTTTTACCTTTTTTTTCTTTAGTACCCCAACCCCAAATTTAACCCTTGATCACTTCCAAGAGCAACCCCAAACTTACTCTTTTTCATACAACTTTAGAACAATTGTTTTACCTAACTCCAAAGAGAGTGTGGAAAGATGTAATTTTTCAAGTCATATGGCTAATGAATAAGGCTAAGTCACCGAAAGAAGGGCTAAGCTCAAAGTGGTTCACAAAGGACTTTACCTATTACAACATGGTGGTTTTAAAAAGGCTCAGAGTTCATAGCAAAAAATTGTCTTTGTGTGTGTAAATCAAATCAGACAAATTGAATCAGAAATAGTTCAAAATTGATAAAGCAATAACGCATGGATACACTCAGTGAAGGGAATAATAAACAATGGAAGTTATTTGGCTCAAACCTTACTAGTTGAGGTATATCAAGGTTGAGTATGAGTCTGTTGATTCATTTTTCATCTTTTGCTTTCAATTCATAAGTCACTTTCCTGATGATCAAGTTTCATCTGATGGTGCTTTTGGTTCATTTGTTCAATGCTAACGTTGCGATTTTTGTAAGTCTGAAAGAAACAACAGTAGCAAACTCATTCATTATATACAACATAGATAGTGTTTGAGAAACTAGCAAGAGTGACTAATTCCTCTTATTGAATTTAACTACCAACACAAATTAAATTCTGCAAAAACAAAGAAACTTGTTAGAAAAGATGGGTTGCCTCCCATGAATGGCTATTTTTATGTCATTAGCTTGACTACTGGATTCAAGGTTCCGAAAGTATTAGGGAAACTTTTTCACTTGGAACTTACCCTCCATAATAATGCTTTAATCTTTTTCCATTTACTTTAAATCTCCTCATATAACCTGGATCTTGAATTTTAATTGCACCACTTTGATAAACTTTTGTGACTACAAACGGTCCTGACCACTTTGATTTCAGTTTTCCTGGAAAAGGTCGCAGTCTTGAATTAAACAGTAAGACTTGTTATCCTACTTCAAAAATTTGTCTTGCCAACTTTTTTATCATGATATCTTTTCATCCTTTCCTTGTAAATTAACGCATTCGCATAAGCAGATAATAACGTCTCCTCCAATTCATCTAATTTCAGTAATCTCTTCCTCACATCCAACTTTTCGTTAAAGTTCAGGAAGTTTACCGCCCAATAAGCTTTATGCTCCAGTTCTACAGGGAGATGACATGTCTTACCATAAACAAGTTAATACGGATAGAAGCCTAAATGTGTCTTGAAGGCTGTTCTACAAAGAGCGTCATCAAAAATTTTCGATCAATCTTTTCATGATGTTATAACTGTTTTCCCCAAAATTTGTTTCAGTTTTCGGTTCTACACTTCGACTTGGCCACATGTTTAAGGGTGATATGAAGTTGATACTTTATGTTTAACATTATATTTTTCTAGCGTTCTTTTCAAATATTTGTTGGAAAAATGTGTCCTTCCATCACTGATCAACACTCTAGGTACATCGAACCTGGCAAAAATATTATTTTTCAAAAAGTCAGTAAAAGTGCGGGCGCCATTAACACTACAAGCAATTGCCTCAACCCACTTAGTAACATAATAAACACATATAAGAATATAAAGATACGAATTTCATTAGGGAAATGAACCCATGAAATTGATTCCCCAACAATCAAATGGTTCAACCTCAAGCATAATATTTCAAAGGCATCTCGTCTCGTTTTGAGATATTACCAGTTTTGTTGCACCCGGGGCATGTAGATACATATAACTTACAGTCTTTAAATATAGTTGGCCACTAAAAGCCACTGTGAATTATTTTGGTTACAGTTCTTTCGCCATTACGGTATCCTCTATATGCCGAGTTATGACAATGCCAAATAATGTTGTCTACTTCTTTACCTGCAACACACCTATGAAGTAACCTATCAGGACTTCTTTTAAACAAGTATGGATCATCCCACAAATAAAAGTTTTCTTCTTTATATAAGTGTTTCCTTTTTTGCCAAGTGTATTCTTTTGGTACAATCTTTGTAGCCTTATAATTTGCCATAGCCGCAAACTGAGGTCTTTCACTTATTGCCATTAACTTCTCGTCGGTAAATGTCTTTGTAATGCTTTATTTATTTTTAGTCACTTCAACATTCTCTAACCTGGAGAGGTGATATGCAACAACATTTTTCTACCCCTTTCTTATCTTTAATTTCTAGATCAAATTCTTGCAGCAAGAGCATCCATCGTAGCAATCTAGGCTTTGAGTCACTTTTATTGAATAGATACTTCAAAGTTGCATGATCTGTATAAATAATAACCTTTGAACCTATTAAATATGGGCGAAAATTTTCCAAACCAAATACTACTGCTAGCAATTCTTTTTCAGTAGTAGTGTGCCAACAGCATAATCGCTTGCATCACACATAATGGTAATTCCCAATTGGGTGACACAATTATTGGGGCAGTTATCAATTTATTTTTTATGACAAAAAAAGAGTGTAGACAATCTTTATCGAATTTAAATTCTTTTTTAATCAATAGGTTACATATAAGTTTTGCAATTTTTGAAAAAATCTTTAATGAATCGCCTGTAAAAACCTACATGACCTAGGAAACTCCTGACTCCTTTAACATTTACAGGAGGGGGGAGTTTTTTATCACCTTAATTTTGGCTTGATAGACTTCTATTCCTTTAGTACATATTTTGTGGTCGAAAATAATGCCTTCAGCCACCATAAAATAACATTTTTCCAATTCAAAACTAGGTTTGTCTCGGTACATCATTTTAGGACATTATTTAATCGATCAAGATGACAGTCAAACGAAGAACCGAACACAGAAAAGTCATCCATAAATATCTCTATTGAGTTCTCAATCATGTTAGAGAAAATAGAAAGCATGCACCTTTTGAACATTGCCGGAGCATTATATAATCCGAAAGGCATCCTTCGATACGCAAAGACTCTGAATGAGTATGTGAATGTTGTTTTCTCCTGATCAACTGGATTGTAGCAGTAAATTCATGACCACCAAGCTATGGATAAACTTTACGTCAGTAAAACCAGAGTCGCCACCGTGCTTTTATTGTTTCCAAAGGAAAATGGAAAAGTACGAACAAAACCCAAAATGTAAGAAGTTTTCAAATCAAAACTAATAAAATGTCAAAGATTACAGGTAAGGGGGTTGGTTACACAGAGGGAAGGTGTCAGCATCCAAAGTGTCCTAGATACTCATAGGGAGCCCTTTTTGTGTGCATATGTTTTTGGTATAAATGATGTTTGATAAAACATAGAGTTTGAGGATGAGAAAAGAATTAATGGATTATATTTTTGTGTTTGACAAGACCTTCGATCTTATGCCTACGTACCAACATAAAAATGAGGGATCAAAACCTCGTAGTTCGTGGTAAAAATTTAAAAGAAGATTGGTGAATTGATTTTAACAAAAAGTTTAACAAGAAAAGGGAACAAGAGGCCAAAGGTTTAAGTGGGGTTGTTAGTTCTTTTTGTCTTTTTGAAATTTGAAGTCAATGTGGTTAAGTTTATTTACAAGTTTCATTTAAGAAAAAGTTTAAAAAAATTCAATGGCATAAGGCCAAGGTTTCTAATCATTAAAACATGTTTAAGTTTGAAATCACAAAAAAAGAAAGTTTTTGAAAAGAGGGAGAGATTTTTAAATTAGAGAAGTGAGAGGATATGAAGAGATTACCCTAAGCAAAAATTAAAAGTTAAGAGTTGAAAAGATTTGACCAATGGGATGCAATCCAATAGACAAGAATGTCATATAAAAACCCATTTTCCTTTGGACTTTGACAAGCTATAAGCAATATACAAAACATCATGTGAAGATCAAGGCATCAAATAAAGATAGCCATAATATACAAGCAAGCATTCCAATAGCTAGCATTCTTCAATATCTTCCAATGTAGCATGCAAAATATTCCTTGATCAACTCGGAACAAAACATCAAACATAAACAATAATAACAAAATAAACAATTAAGTACAAAGATAGAGTAGTAGATGAATCAAAGAGATCCAGGGTCTTGCGCCAGATGAAGGCATATACAATGTATGACCTTCATCTCATAAAAATTGAGCAAGTTATGGTTCTTGGAAGTTGACCTCCTAACTAGGGCACAAACAAAATGACCTATAATCTTTCACCATAAAAAACAACTTTCCAATAAAAAATAGCTCGTGATGTCAACATGAAAGTTATTTGGAATGTAATAAAGAGTAACTTTAATATTGGAATAATTTTCATATGACAAAAAATGTAGGAGATAGGGTCTAGGGAGCCCCAGTTTTAACTAGTTGATTTTCTCTGGTCAACCTCTTTAAACCAACTTGCAAACTTGAAGTTATCTTGATCTTTGGGACTCATGGAGGATCATATATGCATAAGATTATGTATAATGAAGTATCCATTGATATATTTGACCATTTGTTGAAGAAACTTGCTGAGGAAGTCACACAAGATACCCAAATGAATTAGGGCTTCCAAGGCAAACAAGCTTCATACTCTTGATGAATTCTTGATCAAAATGATAAATGAAGATCACGGGGATCCATATATGATGTTTAGAACCAATGTGGACCAATTTTGGATTGATCTCTTGTCATGAGGGTCTCAAACCCTAGTTGTGAGCTTGATAGGGCAAAAGTGGATGTACACACTACCTACAAAAGAAACAAAGTTATACATGGACATATTTTTTGTATTTTGGTTAGTAAACAAAGAAAAATAAAGTATGATACAATCAAATGTTCTTGGTGATCTCTCCCAATGCAAACCCAATGAATGAGAGGTAAGGAGGATGTCAAGGTGTGATCCCAAAGCCAATGCAAATGATGAGATAGCATGAGGGATCTTAGGGTCAAAATTGGGGTCTTACATAGATCTATGGAAATTTGATTGTACCTTAAGTATACATATAAAAACAATAATAGGTTTGGCATGCTAGTCTTTCAATCACTTGATCCATGAATGGCAAGGGAAAGTGATCCTTACGTGTAACGAGGTTTAACCTGCGATAATAAATACATATTCTCTCTCGTAATAGTACGAGTTAGGATTAGTTCATTTTTTTCATTATGTATAACAGTGTTACCTCCTCTTTTTTTTGGAACCACATGGAATTTGCTTACCCAAGAACTATCATAAATAGGATAAACCATACCTGCTTCAAGCAATTTAAGGACTTATTTTCTTACCACTTCTTTCATTGTTGGATTTAATCACCGTTGACATTGCACGACCGACTTGAATTCTTCCTCTAGCTTGATTTTATGCATGCAATATGTTAGACTAATCCCTTTCAGGTTTGATACCTTTCATCCCAATGCTTCTTTATTTTCTCTTAGCACTCGTAACAACTCATCTTCTTCGATATGTGATAATGTGTTATTGATTATTGTTGGATCCTTATTTCCCTAACTTACAAAGACATATTTTAAATGTTCAGGAAGCTATTTTAATTCAGGATCCGTTAGTTTCTCCTCACTAATGCCTCATAATTCTTCAAATCTTTTATTAGCACGCTCTAGTTGTGCTGCTTGCAATTGTAGCACCAACTCATTTACCTTGACATTATCTTCATCTTTACCTGGTGTTTTAATAAATGTACTAATAATTTCTCAAATTTGAGAGGATGTAACATCTCCTTTTGAGATATTGTCTATCAATTTGTCAATCAAATCAATTTGGTAACATTACAAATCTTCATGATTGTGTTGTATGGCTTCAAACACATTAAATACTACATGCTCTTTATTAAACCTGAGAATCAATTCTCCTATTTCTACATCAATCAAAGCTCTTCCCGTATCAAGGAAGGGTTTACCTAACAATAATGGTGTTTTGGCATCTTCAGACATATCCAATATGACAAAGTCAGTAGGAAAAATTAAATCATCAACCCTTACCAACATGTCCTCTAGTACTCCATAGGGGTATGTGACTGATCTTTCGGCCAAAGTCAAAGTCATTTTTGTAGGTTTTGGCTCTCCACAATTTAACTTCTTAATCATGGATAATGGCATCAAGTTGATGCTCGCCTCTAAGTCACATTGTGTCTGGCTAATTTTTAATGAACCTATAGAGTAAGGAATAGTAAATCTACCTGGATCTATTAGATTGGGTGGCAGTTTATGTTGAATGATTGCGCTACATTCTTAAGCTAAAGTAACATTTTCACCATCCTTAAATTTGTGTTTACCATTTAGAAGCTCTTTCATGAATTTTTCATACACGGGCATTTGTTCTAGAGCATCACAAAACATAATATTCACTTGTAACAATGTGAGAATCTCCATGAACTTTTTAAACTTCCACATTATCATACCTCAAAATTTTACCTCACCTTTTGCACTTTCATCTGACTTTTGGTCTATGGTTCATCTGAATATTCATTAGCATCATAACACATTCATGTTGGTGTAAGCCCTAGAGGCCAATACTTTTGGTACTTGTATCAAATTATTTATTAACAATAAAAGGCTTTTTCCTTTTTATGTTTGTTTAATAAAGTCCCTAGAATATCTAGTCCGTTTAATGTATCAAGTATGACTTAATCATGAGATCACATTAAACATAAGGACACTATTCTTAAAGTATTCGTAGTCGAGCTTTATTATGAAGTGGGATAACATTAAAGCATTAAGACTATTATGTATATAGACTGATGATCACATCTCACGGATCATGGATAAGGAGTTATCAAGTCTTAAACATAGGTATGGATATTAAGAGTAATATTTATACCGGATTGACCCGCTATGAGAATACTATATAGAAAGTTATGCAAAGTGTCATAAGTTATTTTCATGGTGATAATGGTGTATTCCACTCTTCGACCTGAAACCACTATGGACCCTAGATGTAGAGTCGAGTGCTTTATTGCTGATCAAACGTTGTCCGTAACTGGATAACCATAAAGACAGTTGATGGGTACTCCACGAAGCATGCTGAGGGACATGAGTGACCTAGATGGAATTTGCCCATCCTGCATAACAGGATAAATGTCTATGGGCCAAATATTGAACTGGACAAGGATGACACGGTCTATGCCTTGTGTTCAATATAAACATAAGGGCAAAAGGGTAATTATGCACATAAGTATTATCACAGAAGGATTTGTCAGATCACATGACATTTTCGTGTCTTGGATAGCAGCGATGTGTTGCTAGATACCGCTCACTGTTTATTATGTTAAATGCGTGATTTAATATAATTGCCAACGTCGCAAAAACCTACAGGGTCACATACAAAAGACTGATTGATGAGAGATAGAGTAACTAAGGAACACCGTAAGGTACGGTGCACTTAAGTGAGTTGTGGAACATCGTAAGGTACGATGTACTTAAGTAGAATACGAAATATGGTAAGGTACCATGGGCTTAAGTGATTTTGGGTATATTATAAGATATGGGCCAAAATACACTTAAGTGGCTTTTAGCTTGAAGCCCACACAAGTGGTTCTATAAATAGAACTCTTGTGCAGAAGCATTAGTAGCGGTTGCATTATTTTTGTTTTCTCTTTCTCTCTCTCTCTCACTCACTCACTCACTCAAAGCTTTCATTCGTACCAGCTAGCACTGAGATTGAAGGAATCCGTTCGTGTGGACTGAGTAGAGACGTTGTCATCATTCAACGTTCGTGATCGCTCCGTGGATCTGCATCAAAGACTTTGATCGTCACAAGAGATCTGCACCAAAGGTTTCAATCGTCACAAGAGGTAAATATTCTATCACTGATCATGACCATTCGTAAGGATCTCTAAAGGAGAAAATTTTAATTTCCGTTGCGTTTTGGACCGCAATTCTCCTTCAATTCATTCTACCATTTGCATTTTAAAATTAAACATCACAGATTTAAAGGATTTTGATGTTTATGATCAACATGGAGCTAGGGTTTCCTTGAAATTCAAATCCAGGGCATACCATGATACATTGACTAGTTGACAATTCTCTTGAATTCAAGGCCATGAAACCCTAATCCTTTATCTTTGGCACTTATGGATCATGTGGGTGGAATCTAGGTTTTGGATTTAATCAGGGATTACAGATATCACATTGGTCAACCATGGGAGATTAATTTGATTGATTAAGTTTCTTTATAGGCTTGGTCATTACACTTGTTCATTACATTTGTTCATTACACTTGTTCATTATGAGTGGTGTGGATTCAAGATAAGGCATCAAGATTCATAGTCCAATTGCAAGATTCACGATCAAAGCTTTCAAATGCAGTTCAAAGTTTAAAATATTCAAAGCTTGGATTTTGGAGGGAAAGGCAAGATTCAAATTCAAGGTCATTCAAGCTTATTCAAAACTCATAAAATTGGAGGGAAAGACATTTTGTATTGCTTGGAAAATAAGATACAACCATACAAGGGTAGTTAATGTTCAAAACACCAAAGTACATGACAAAAATCCAAAATTTCAAACATGATACAAAGTACCCATTTTGACATAGGGTTGACTTTAGTCAATTATTGACTTCTTGGTCAATAATTGACCAAAGTCTACTTTCGAATCCCAAAACCCTAATTCTATTTTCTTACTCCAAAGCATTCAAGTTTTTCATGCCTTGATCAAACCCTCATAAACCATGATCAAACCTTGCCACCATCATGCCAATGCAATGTCCACTCCATCATAGGCATGCCATCCATGCATCAACAAAACCAAATACACACACAATCAGAACTCAGACCATACATTAACACATGACCTATAGGTAAGATCCTTTATCTACAGCGGAATGGTATACAAAGTCAACAGATCTCAATAAAAAAAATAGGATTTATGGCCAATCCAACCATAACATAAAACATACCATAATGATTCCAATTGATTCCATGGAAACTAAAACAAATCACAACTTTATCCAATTATCTTAGCTGCTAGTTAGCATCCAATCATCACTTCTTTTTGCCACAAATTGACTAATTATCATGAAAGTTCAGTAACACACATTGCCCTAGTGTTTTATAGCTCAACCTAACCAATTTTGTTGAATTAGCAACATTTAACACTAATAACCTGCATAATCCTTCTAACATTCTAATCTCTAACTAATACTTCATGCTATTGCACATAAATTAACCAACCAATGTCGTGTTAGTAACTGGTTAACCAAAGTGGTTAGCCATTTACACTATGCCATACTCAGTCAATCCAAAACCTCATAGCAGTACCATGTGCCACCAATTCCAATTCACATTAGCCATACAAAATCAAAGCATGTTAGCAACATAACCAAGCCTAGACAGTGCATCTAATTCAAGTCCAAACATCATCACAATTCATACAAAGTTTAGCATGCCCACCATCCTTTAAACACATCCAAATCCCAATTGTTTTAAACTCTTTTCCAAGGTCTAAATGTAAACAACACCACATCCTAATTAACATTGCTAACAATCATCAATAATTTATACCTAGCAATTACAATCACCAAATTAAAACACCATTGACCTATTAACATCAATACCGCTAGTAGGGCATTTCTAATTGAATCAAGGCACAAACAGTTAACTATTCCATTACATTTCCAACACATTTGAGCTAACTAACATAGTTCAAGCATCTATTAGCATGGAAATTCAACATACAACCAAACCAACTTCCTACTAACAGTTCCATACCACCAATTTGATCATATTTTAATTGGTATGGTTCACTAACATATCTGTTAATAATCACAGTTCAGAAGTCCCATGACATTTCAACATAATCAGTTAACACAATTTCAAATCCATCACTAATTGAGTTCAAAAATCCCATTTCACTAACAACAGTAACAATTCATCCTAACACTAACTTCTACTCCTATTAACATTTCACTAACTAGTTTCTAAATCCACTAATCAAACTAACCTAATTGTCAAGTCTAAACTAACTAACTCAAACTCAAACTACACGGCTAACTAATTTTGAATTCAAGCTAACACATGGCCATGGTCATTCAACTGATTAACTAATATTCTTATTCATCAAACTCAACTGTAACCAACTGATTCAACTCTAATTCAGTTTCGAACTAACAACTAACAGAACTTCTAACTCTGTTAAAAGTTCAAACTAACTTATAATTCCCTCCAATAACTAATTGAACTAACTGATTTTAACAGAAACATTTAATAGCGTTAACAGTTCCAACTAACTTTCCTCCCCATTTAACTAAAACTTAACCATGCCCTAACAGGATAACTGTCTGCGCAAATCCTTGCCCAATTTTGTTAGAACCTCAACATCTATATAATTTGTCTCACTCATAATTAATGGAAGATCATCAATAATCATTTCATTCGCTCTGCACTCACAAACACAATCTCAATTCTCTATGTTTTCACTTTGCAAGCATTTTCAACCTATCTGCAATCTCTTCCTTTACCCCCCAATCATACACACCACAACAAAAATAACACAAAACAACTCCATAATTTTGATCCCTACGGACTACTCAAAAGAAGAAAGAGAAGAATTTATCGCAAGCAAAAATCTGAAGAGTTCAAATTGATTACCCGATTCTTCTTCTGGTCTTCTATATGCTTTAGCATCTCCATCTTCATCTTCAACAACTACTAAGGCACACCATGGCCTTGCAGGTGGGGGTCCTCTCCACCTTACTCTTTTCCGCTTTAAACTCATTACCATCATGTAGAGGACACTGAGGTGGAATCAAATCCCCAAAGTCCCTTGCTTTGATTCCCCTCCATAGTGATTTAATTTTGGTTTTAGAGCTTTAGTATTTTTTTTAGTTTTTGGTTCGATTTGGAGAGAAACTACCTTTTCATTGGTATCTCGAAGGTGTATAAGGAATTTGAAGAGAAATACAAGGATAGGCTCGTTGTCATGCAATATGTGTGGAAAGACACTGAGGCTGCTAAGTTGGCTCTTCCTGAAGTTGTTGATTTTGTATCCCATCAGAAGATCGACTACTTCTTGCAACTCTCACAAGACTATAATGAGGACCTTATTCGCGTGTTTTATTCTGGACTACGTGACAAAGATGATTCCTATTTTAAATTCACTATTGGAAATGTTGTTTATGAGTTTACTGATGATTTGTGGAGGTTTCTATTTGGAATAACTATTATTGATCCTGATGTGGGAGATGAACCGGATCCGTTGGTGACAGATGTTCATACTCATATCTATTATAAAGGAAATACTGTTGTGAACAAAATGCTTAGATTTTCTTGTCCTGAAGGTAGCTTTAAACCTATTACTACTGGTCATCTAAAGATGGTTCTAAGAATTTTGTTGTGGCTTGTTTCTTACGCGATCCATCCAAAGAGTTGTGGTTTCTTAAGAATTGACTATTCCAAACTTCATCTGATATACATTATGCTAAACAAGGTTAATACTAATTTTCCCCATTACATTATGTTAAGGATGTTTGCTATAAATAAGTGCAACAAAGTTACTTCTTTTAGCTATGTCTCTATGATTTCAAAGATTTTGAAGTTCTTAAACATTGCCCTGCCTAACCTGTCCTACAAATCTTTTGGGTTTGAAAAAGAGTTTTCTCAAAGGACTCTTACAAATTTGGGATACTTCTAGGATGTCCAGTGTAGGGCATATTACTTCCTTGCCAGTAAGAATTCCAGAAGAATTTATAACTTTGATGATCCTGCTGCTTTTAAGGATGAACGTGAAGAAGAAGGTGTTCATATGGAGGATAAGCATCATATTAGGGATCACTAAAATCTCCATGAATAATATGCTATGATGCATGATGCACCTTTCGGAGATCACAATAGTGCAAGTTTTGGTGCTAATTCGGCTGACACTGTCACCATTATTAATATGCTTCAAAACATGCAGGTACAACAAGATGAGCACTATGTTGACGAGTGTAGAAGGTGAATTGCATTTGAGGCTGCACAGATAGAGCAATACAACTTGATGCAACAACACTTGTCTACTCGATATGACAACTTTGAGGCCTTTGCTTCATATGTGATTGAGGCATTAATGTCCTTACGCATAGATATGAATGTGAATCATGAAGCCATTATGGCCAAAATTAATCACCTTATTTCTACACACGAGGATGACTCCCATCGTTATGAAAGTTTCTACAGGGAAATGTGTGAGGTTATTGATTCTCAATACCATAATGAAGGACCAGGTAAGTACATAGGTGCACCAAGAGGACGTGGAAGAAGATAACTTGGTGCTCGATTGATGTGTTGTGAGTTTGATTTGGTGGTATCCAGTTTTGTTTGGTATCTTTAGTCTTTCTACATTTTACTACTTCATATTTCGATTCATCATGCATTTGCCTTTATGGACAATGGTTTGTTTGATGTTGGTTTATGTATTTATAATGGCTCTTTAACTGTTTGGATTTAGACAATGGTTGTTATGCTAAAAACTTATGGTTATTGTAATTGTTGTGCTGTTTATTAATTGTTGTATGTTCTAGTATATGTTGAGCATATACCTTACCTTTGCAAATTACCTCTGTATAGTGAATATGTGATATTTCTAATCGTATGCTTGGTCTCTTTTTGATGTTGTCAAAGGGGAAGAAGTATGATGCATTCAGGGGGAGCTTTCCATGAACAACAACACACTGTCTCAATTCCATCATGAAAAGAGGGGAGTATGTGAGTACATCTTTCGGTTTAGATAGATTTTTGTATGATGTCAAAACTAGGAATTAGTGTTTATGTATATTGGACGGTATCACCCGAGTCTAGATGTGAATTTTAGCGTTCTTGCATTAGGGAAATGGTTTGGAAAAAGATTGTGCATCAAAATATCGTGTCATTCATGAAAAACTAGTTTTAGGTAAAAAAAATCCACATTACAGGTCGACACATGTGTGAAATAGGTCAACACATAGCTCGTCTGCATATGCATAGGTCGACACATTGTAGGAACAAGTCTACACATACACTGCAATATTAAAGCCTGCAAGGTTCCATTTTATGTGCTGACTAAACAGGTCGACCTATAGGAAGCACATTACTTTGGTAGGTCGACACATGACCTCTGACAAGCCATCACATTGCTTCAATAGGTTGACACATGGCTCGTACAGGTCGACCTATTGAACAAAAAATGTTGAAAAATCACTCTAACTTTCATTCCTTGTGCATTCCTTTTTCTCTTTATTGGTCACATACATACAAATACCATATACATGCATCATTCTCTAGTAAGGTTTCTAGAGTGAGCAAAACCTACGTGAATCCAGATTTCAAGGCATCTCATCATCTTTAATTAAATCTATGCATATACATAATCAAACTACACATAATCATTTTTTGATTGGGTGTCATCTAGATTAGGATTGATAACGCCCAATTAGGTTTGTTGTATCGAGAATATTTGGTTGGGATCTTTGAGGGATTCAAATCAGAAAATCGAGGTGGAGTTTTCCTTCAAGATATTTAGGGTTTGAAGGTTTTAAACAAGATTGTCTAATTCGGATCCGATCGAGTGAAAGCCTTGGGATTAGGTGTGTCGTGCAAGGGAGTAGCGTGAAACAGTGGATCATGTTGACAAATCTTGGGTTCAACAAGTGTGCGCTTGGGATTAATTCATCCGATTGAAATCCTTGAGACAAGGAGGTCATGCAAGGAAGTAGCAACAACAAGTGAATTGAAGTGACATTGTTGGTGTCTTGATCAATCTTTGATCAAGGTTTTTAGAGGTGTCAGAGTCAAGAATACACTTAGGGTTTGTGGGATTTAATCTCTCATCTCTTGTATACATGCATTTGCAAAATAAGATTTATTATAATAATATCTCAATCTGAATTCGTATTCAGGGTAGATATACCCATAAAGAGGTTGATTGGGGAGTTGATAAAACAAATCCTTTTGCACTCTCTCTCCTTTATTTTTTGATTCACAAATTGTTGATTGCTTTGACCACCTGGTCAACAAAGTTTGGATCATAATTTTGATTACATTCTGAATCTTGTGTTTGTTGTATTGATCACTAACCATTTGGTTGTGATTGAATTTCTTAGAACAACAAACACCATATAAAATTCCAAACTTTATTTTTCGCACACCAAATGTTCGACATATTGATTGACTTAGTTTTTGTGTGTGAATATTATTGGAGATAGACTTTTACAACTGTGGGGGTATTCAATTAGTTATGCTTAATTGTTATCGATTGATTTGTGGATTATTATCATAACATTGACACCTTTACGAATATCCGGGCTACTCAATGTTAGGTTTGGTTAGACGATTTTTGATCCGGAAAATATTTGAAATTTGCTTCCATGCCATAAATTTGTCTAAGTAAATTTTCGCACAAGTTTTTAACTTGGGATCTATTCACCCCTTATAGATCTAGACCTATCCTCTAACAGGATCATAGTGGGATCAAATATGTTTTTGTAGGTTATACACCTAACATAAAAGGGGTTGAAAAGGGATCCAAAATATCCATGTGGACACTAGGATGAACATTTTTAGAAAAGTCATTTAAAGGAAAAGTTTTATAAAGTTTTATGGGTTAAATACACTTTACCCCCCCTGTAATGTTAGCGAGTTTAGGGTTACCCCCCTGGTAAAGTTATTTTTTCAATACCCCCCTTATGTTATGTAGATTCCTTCATAGAACCCCCTAATATCCAGGTGGCATGGAATCTTGGTTTTTTATTTCAGACGTGGCTTTTTAATTTTTTTATTTTCACATGTGAATCTTCATTAGGTCTCCAGCATGGCATAAACTAGAAATTAGGGTTCCAAATCCATCCCTCTCTCTCTTCGTGAAATCCATCCCTATCCCAAATCCATCCCTCTCTCTCTTCGTGAAATCCATCCCTACCCCAAATCCATCCCTCTCTTCATCTTCGTCCGTGTCCCCTTCATCTGGGTTATGGGTGGCAGCAAGGCATCTTCCACGAGTGAAGTTGGAAACGGCTTACCAAGATGTGGATGCAATGAAACCATGAAGTTGTTGGTCTCCAAGTCAATTGAAAACCCCGGTCGCAAATTTTGGAAATGCAGGAATAATATGGTGAGCAATTTTGAAGCATTTTATTATTTTGAGTTTGATTTCGAAATTAATTGTTGGTGGTGTTTGTCTCAAATTGCAGAATGGGTGCGGTTTATTTTTGTGGGATGATTTGGTCAGTGAGTTTGCAGTGAAAGAAACCAATCCGTCCGGATGCCGCCAATGTGAAGTCAACAAGGCTTATTTGATTGAATTTGCTAAAGAGATTGTTGAGGAGATAGATTGCAGAGTCGGAAAGCTTAACAAGTTAGAAAAACTGAAGAAAAAGATTGCAATGGAAAAGAGGAAAAATTTATGGTTAATGTTTGTAATTGGTCTGTCATGGATGTTGATAGCAGCTATGGTTAAGTTAGTCTAATGAGTCTGTCATGTAATTGTTATGTCATTAGTGTTTTTCAGCAATGTAATGTTGAACTTGTAATGTGTTCATCAATGAAATGTAATCTGTTCATCAATCTTAAACTGTTATGACATAGTAAACATATAAATAAATTGAAATATATTAATGTAGTCTATCTCTTAAACTTTTTCAGTGCAGAATTCAAGGTGAATGTAATTAAATACTTTGGCTTTTTCTTTAGGTCTTGCAGAATTCATGGTTTTGTTGTAAGATTAGTGCACAGACTAGCCATGGCTCTCTGCAGAATTCATGGTTTATGAAAAACAAGAAAAAAATGTGACAGACTAGCCATTGTGTTTTATAGACAATACACACCAATAATGTTAAACTGATACATTAGAATTGATCATCACAGTAACTGCATATGTTTGTTACAAAAGGATTACAAAATACATGTCTTCAAAGATCAGTTGGCATTACAAAAGAGTTTTCCAAAAGGATTACAAAATACATAGCAGAAACATAATAATCAGTCCCTCATTTTGAAGTGGGTATGTCTTCATTTTCTGGTAGGGTAATTGGTTTGTCACTAGATATTCCTTCACCTGTTATGGGTCTTTTAAACCAACTCAACTTTGCTATAATTGTGTCAAATGAAGAAACGGTGAAATTAGACCATGAAGGACATTCCCTCCAGTTGAGAAGCTGTGACAATTCTATAATTGTGTGTCCATCACTGACAAGATTGATGCCAAAAAGAGATGCTTGAGTGTACCACAAGACAAAAATGCCAACTGTTGCGATTCCGACATAGGAACCAATTATCTGCCATGATGAGCATTAGTATAAGGTTAAATTAACTTAATGAATTTATGACAGACTTTGTGATGTCTCTATATATGAGTTGATGAAATTGAAGAGATTTTGAGCTAAACTTACTAGGTAACGAAAAAGAACCCAAGTACTTATAAGGGCATCATCGCTTTTTCGTGGTGGCTTCTGCATGATATCAACATCAGCAGGGTTGAAACCAAGAGCTGTTGCAGGTGGACCATCAGTGACCAAATTCACCCACAGAAGTTGTACTGGTATCATGCATTCTGGGATCCCTAAAGCTGCTGCCAAGAATATCGATATCACTTCCCCGACATTTGACGATATCATGTACCTGAAGAAGATTGAGTAAATTTCTATATAGATCAACCAAATGTAGAATGTGGAAGGAAAAGAAAATAAACTAAGAGACAACATACCTTATAAATGCTTTCATGTTATTGTAAATAGCTCGACCCTCAGCGATAGCTGAAACAATAGTACTAAAATTGTCATCTGCAAGCACCATATCTGAAGCTTCTTTTGCAACCTGTGGTTGGTATCATGATAAGATGGTGAAATATTGTTTTAACCTTTATTATCGTAATATATAAGTTTATATAAGTTCGCATTGTAACCACAATATAGCGAAAGTTATATTACCTCAGTTCCAGTTATTCCCATAGCAATCCCTATGTCAGCAAGCTTAAGTGCAGGTGCATCATTCACGCCATCTCCGGTCATTGCAACAATCTCTCCCATTTCCTTCAACAGTCTCACAATTTCTTGCTTGTGTCTTGGCTCGGCTCGCGAGAAAACCTTGCCTCCATTTCTCAACAGCAATTTAACTTGTTCTGAATGAGAGAGAGACATGAACTCCTTACCTGTCAAACTTTGACCTGTAAGATCTTCATCTCTAGAGAAAAGTCCGATTTCCTTACAAATAGCCTCTGCTGTTGACTTGTTATCTCCGGTTATTACCATAACTCTAATACCAGCTTGCTTGCAATCCTCAATTGCTTTATGAACTTCCTCTCTAGGAGGGTCCTAATCAGTTCGATTATAAGCTAAATTAGTTAATATCCTCAATAAGCTGCATCGCAAGAAGATTGATAACGGTATAATGCAAACTTACTCTTAAACCAACAACGCCGACAAAAACTAAATCACTTTCAATGGATGAATAGTATGTTGGATCAAGCAATTTCTTGTGTGCAGGATGAGTGTCTGCGTAATAGTCTGAAAATTCTCCTAACTCGTCTTTACATGCCAAACCCAAGCAGCGCAACCCCTTTGAACTCATCTCATGGAGTCTTTGAAGAAGTAGTTCCCTACATTGATCATCTATTGGAACAAGAGATCCATCCGCAAGTTGCACAAACGAACTTCGCTCCAATAAACTCTCAACAGCACCCTGCGATTCAATTATCTTTAGAACTCGAAAATGTAGCACCAGAATGAAATCAGGCATAGAAAGAGTTCACATTTTTATTTGGAAACTTGTACTGATGCATGTACCTTTACAAGAAGCCGATTTTGACCATCCGGTTCGCGAACAATAACGCTCATCGACTTCCTAACACGGTCAAACTCCAACGTAGCTACCCGTTTGGATCTTCTATTCCACCACTCACTACATCCTGCGCAATAAAAACCAAAGTACTTTGTTATTCCTAATACAATAGTATTTTGACAGTTATCGGATCTTTCATAAATTAGTCCATTTACCAACCTAGCTTCAAGGTGTCGCAATCCATCGTGTTGTTTGATGAACCTTGGATGTCGCGAGTTTTGTTCCTTGACTTGATATCTGGAAATCCCATCTTTTCAACCAAAACTTTGAGAGCAGCTTCAGTTGGCAAACCCGTGGCTCGAAATAAGCGACCGTCGAAATAAACACCAGCATCATTACAAACAGCACATATTTCTGCCATGGCTAACAAATTCACATCCATGTTATAGCAAGTCCAATCAACAATGCCTCTGTCTTTCGGATCATAAGTTGTCCCTTCAACTCTAAGGACTCTAGAAGCAGTGGTTTTCCCTCCTAAAGTAAAGAACTTCATCACAGACATTTGATTTGTAGTCAGCGTGCCAGTTTTATCGGAACAAATCACAGTGGTGCATCCCAAAGTTTCAACACTTGGAAGCTTTCTCACAATCGCATTCTTTTGCGCCATTTTCCTTGTACCGAGCGCTAAACATGTTGTGATAACAGCTGGAAGACCTTCTGGTATTGCAGCCACAGCAAGAGCAACAGCAATTTTGAAATAGTAAATGCATTTCTGAAACGAAAATTGAATGTTCGAAGGCCATCCATCGACAATATCCCAAGAAATGAAATTTTTGTAGTTTATAATCCACACAACGAGACAAACTATTCCGATTGAAGTTGTTAGCCTGCTACCAAATTCGTCCAATTTCTTTTTCAACGGAGTATCACTCTCCTCCAACGAAGCCTCGTGTATTTGTTTCTGTATCTTTCCGATTTCAGTTTTCATTGCTGTGGTAATAACAATGCAAAGACAGCTTCCGTTGACAACAGTTGTGCCAGCAAATACCATATTCTCTTTGGCCTGCAATTCACAATCATCCATGAAAATAGGATTTGTGCCTTTCAGAACAGGCATTGCTTCTCCGGTTAACGAGCTTTGTTCCAATCTCAATGTCGATGTTTTCAAAGCTGCAACTCTCATGTCAGCCGGAACTTTATCTCGGACTTTGGACACTTCACTGAGCTCGTCTTCACTGAGCTGGATCGCTTCTTCGTATTCGCTGAGGTTGTCTTCATCTTCGTCTTCACTGCGGTCGTCTTTCTCGTTTGCTTCGTTCCCTGCATTCTTCTTCTTCGTCTTCGTCTTCCCCTGGAAATTTCGTCTTCGTCTTCCCTGCTATGTTCAGAACCCTAATTTTCTAAAGGGGTATTTGAAATTAAAAAGTGTAAAATGACACATAATCACTTTAACAAAATTAAAAATATGTCAGGTGTAGGACCTCTTATTAGATTTCATGCCACCTGGATATTAGGGGATTCTATGAAGGAATCTACATAACATAAGGGGGGTTTACAAAAAATATTTTTACAGGGGGTAATCCTAAACTCGCTAACATTACAGGGGGAAAAGTGTATTTAACCCAAGTTTTATTAATGTGGGAGTGAGTTAATAGTGACATGCAGGAGCACAAGTACACATAGGAATAAGGCATTTTTTTATATATTTCTTGCCATAACTTCTTCAACATAGTGATGTACTGGGTGATGTTATGATCGTCTTGTTTGAGAGAATATATTCCTTCTTAGAGGTCGGAAATTCGAAAAGCATCGCCTTGGTGGTAGCGCTCACGGAGCTCATCCCATAATTGTTTTGCTGAATCTATCAATAAGACATTTTCTGCAATTTCAAGAGTAATAGAATTAGTAATCCATGACATTACCATTATATTACATCTGTCCCAAGTGATAAAGGTAGGAACAGAGGAATCTAGTGAGTTAGGGTTTCATTGATGAACCCTAATTTATTCTTGGAACAGAGGGCCACTTGAAGAGATCTAGAACAAGAGTGAAAGTTAGTGTTGTCAAGGGGATGCATGTAAAATAGATTAAACATGTTAGTTTGGTAATTTTTTGTGGTGGTTTGAGATGTGACGATGGGTTAAGGTTTTGTGGTAGAGGGAACAAAGGTAGGTTAGGGTTCATTTTAGGAGGATTTTATTGATTCGTCAATTGGTTTCGTCATTGATGAGGATTAAGCTTTAAAATAGTTAAATTATGGGTTTCAGATGAATGCAATAAATCTATGTATACAAATGAAGTTATGTGATGAAGTTGAGGTGTTTGAGTCATGAACATGCAAGATGGTTTATGGGTTTGGGTTCGAAAAAAATTAGGGTTTCTTCAGGCATTGGAAGATCTGCTGAATACGGTGGGCTAAATATTATGGTTGGTTGAAGATTTTTGGAATAACTGATGTTGTTGTTGGTGATTATCTAGGGTTTGATAAAGAACATAAAGAATGAAAGAATGATCGATGAGTTTTGACGAAGAACAGATGAACAAGATGGGTGATTTGCTAGGTGTTGGTGAAGAATCTATGAAGGTATTGATGTGTCTCTGGGTCTCTGTAAAGATTTGTTGGGTTTCTAGAAAGAAAATATGAATGTGATAAAGGCGATTTAGGGTTTGTTAGATGAGTTCTTTAAAAAAAAGATAATGGAGAATTCGTAAAACTAATGGGAGGAAGACACATGAATGAAAAAAATCTGAATGAGCAATTTGTGTTGGCAACCAAAAAAGACTCGATGCACGTAACGTGGTTGGAACACGCGTGGAAGAAATTAGGTGACATAAATGTAAAAAGAAAGATATAATATTAGAGTATCCCTACTTATATCATGTTAACACGTGACAAGGAAGCATACTGTTAGGTATAAAAAAAGGCAGAATAAAAAGAAAATAAGTTTTCATTCAATTAGAAAAATAAATCCTACATATAAAAGACCAATCTAGTCATTATAAATAGCCAAATTCTACATTTAAAAAAAGGCGGAATAAAAGGAAAATAAGTTTTCATTGAATTAGAAAAATAAATCCTACACATAAAAAACCGTTTAGTCATTATAAATAGCCGAATTCTATCGAAAATTAAAGAATAAAATTAACTACCTAAAATAAAGGAAATATAAAACAAACTAAAAATAAATACATTTAAGAATTATATATATTTTGTAAAAATTTGATATCTCTTATGTGTAATTGGAGAGATTAATCTCTCAAATTAAATAACAGCGTAATGAGTAACAAAATTCTATTTCAAAAGAATTTATCAATATTATATATTCGGAATTGAATTCGAATTCAAAATCTCTAATTAAGTTTGAAGATAATTTATATTTGAATATATTTATATAAAAGTGATTGAATAATAAATTTTAATGTAATTAATTTTAAAAATAAAATTATTTTTATTTTAAAAACTAAGCATCAAAATCAATATTACTTACCTCTATAATCATTTTTGTCTCTCTCTCTCTCTCAACAAGTAGAATAAAAATACACTAAATAAAACTCCAAACAAAGTAAAAACGTTAAAAAAAGAAGACAAATCGTTAAACATTATTTCTTGGGTGGCACGCCAATAGCCCAATCAAAAGCAAGTAAAGTTTCCATTGTGCGTATGTTTCGGTTCAACTAATATTTTTTTAGTCATGCTGTTATAATAGAAATATTTTTTATTTTAACCAAAAAAGAGACATTAGATATTTTAAAGATATGTAGTTTTTATAGAAACTGAATATACTCTCTGCATAGGATAATGATAAAAAAAAATCATTTATCATCTCATTCAAATATTGTTGGATCTTAAAAATTTACAAATGTATATTCACTAAATATCGAAAATATTTGTTAAATTAATTTTATATATGTCTATATGTACATTTAATTACACTTATTTTTATTTAAAAAATACTTTATCTAGACTCTTTTTTATACTCAATTTATATAATTAATTAATCACAATTGAATTATTTGAGGTTAAAAAAAGTTGTATTTAAAGGTGTTATATATAAATAGTAATAAGTTATAACAAGTGATTTATTAAGCTCTGAATTGGGAGTGGAAGAGTCTGTGTGTGTGTTGGGGTTCTTTCTTCGCTTCCTTCCTATGGATCTTCATGCCGACTCTCCCAATTCCGGGATAAAGAAACGAAAACAAGACGAACAGGTAACCCTTCCTTTCCTTTCGTTTTTATTTTTCTGATTTCGTAACTGCTTTTCTCTTAATCACGATTTTTCAGGGTTTTGCAATCGGTCAACTTCCCTGCTTTGATGCTTTGTTTGTTTGATTTTCATCTCTTTGTGTTTTGATATCTTGATCTTCATTTTTGATCGTTTGAATTTTGTTAACTTGTGTGTTTTCTTCTTCCATGATGAAGAATTCGCTTGTTTTATTGGTTTGATTCTAATGATTTTGTTTTCGTGTTTTAGGGTTAGGTTAGGTTATTGAAATTAGGGTTTGAACAATTCTTATAATGTCATTCATGTTTTATCTTGCCATTTTTTGATAAAAATTAGAAACATAATTTTTGTTATCAAAATAGTGGAAATTGGTACTGTACATTAATTCAGCTTACAGTTAGTTCAAGCAATAGGGTTCGTCACTTCGCCGCCGCCGCTGCGCTTTAATTTTCTTTAACTTATCAAACGATGTCTGTTTTTTAATTTATCAATCCATGCCTGTTACTGAATGTTATTTGTGATAGTATAATTTCCAATGTCACAAAACATCAAATTTAGTAAGCCATTGTTTGGATTCGCCTTTCGCATGCCTGTCTAAGTAGACAATTGAAGTAGCTACAAATAGTAGCTTTGCTTGGTCGTGCTGACACAGTTCCAAATACACACTAAGTAGACAATCAAAAGTGTCACTATATGGCTTACTATGTTCATTGGGTTTGTGTGACAACATGCCTATAGGCTATAGCCTATAGGTTATGAGTAACTATTATTTTCTAAATTGGGAGCTTAGTTTGAAAGTGGTAAATCTCATGGGAACAGAATTAACTAATTATCACATTGCTGCCAAAGTCATTTCCTGTGTTAATCCTGCATTTTATTCTATTAGATGCTGGATTTTGGCATAATTTAGGTTGGATATAGAGAATAATATATTGGGGAAAAAAGGGTGACATTCAATGAATAAGTTTATATAAGGTCGGAGTTTAGAAGTAAAACTATTAAATTATTATGATTTTTCTATGCAGGATGAATTTCACATGCTTAACATGATCTTAAAAGCTTTACGAGGGTCTTGACTTTTATCTGTTTTCTTCTTTTGCCAGGATGCTTTGGTCAGTGATCATGGAAATTCCATGAGTGTTGGAGAATCATCTGGTAGTGGTGACCCCTGCAAGAGTTTGACCTCTATATCATTGAGTTCAAAGAATTCAAATGGTTCCGATTCTGATATTTCATGTCATGACGATGATGAGGATGTGATTGATGATGATGATGACGCACTTGAAGATCCTGATTATGCATCTGATTTTTATGACGATGATGACGTCTATGAAGATGACTATTCACTTATGCAGGATCAATTTGACAATGTGGATTTACCTACTGGGGTAGAAGCATCACTACCGTGGTTGAAGGATATTGCTTCTAGCGAATGCAAGCCGGCTGTTGTTCATGCCCAGTCTGAGTCCAGTTCGAAAGAAAAAGTAGATGAGGCCACGGATGCCGTCATGCAAAAGTTTCGTCAATTTAAGCCATTTGATACTGTTGATTCTTTTCCTGATCATCACTATGATAAGGAAGGTGCTTCAGTCTTAGAGGCGCAGGTGATATACATATATGTTGAAAGAGTTTTTCTGAGTTGCATCTGCAACACATATTTTCAAGCCTTTGATTTAGCAGAATCTTGATCCTATTATATGTTACTTGCAGCGACCAAAGAATTGGGCCAAAAAAATTCAGGAGGAATGGAAAATTTTGGAGGAAAATTTGCCAGGTAAAGTATATCTTCTCTCTCCCTCCCCCAAGAGATATTCATGATTATAACTAATCTAGAAGTGTAACTGCCATGGTTTTTTCTAGATATACTTTGGAAGTGTCTTCTCCTCTGCCTTATATTTCTTTGAAATCTTTTTGGGAGAAGTTAAATTAAATCATCATCCAACATGTTTTTTTTTATGATCCAAGCGTTTACCATTGTCTGTAGTGAAACATGTTATTCAACCTTATGGTAATTTAGTTTCATTTTTCTATTATCTTCACTGGAATATGTATCTCATGATTTACTTTTTGTTTTACAGAAACAATCTTTGTGAGAGTTTGTGAATCTAAAATGGAGCTTCTTAGGGCTGTCATCATTGGACCTCAAGGCACTCCATACCATGATGGCCTATTCTTTTTCGATTGTTTATTTCCTTCTTCATACCCCGCAGGTCCACCGGTATGTATCATTAATATTCCATGTGTTTTCAGATGTGTATTGTGCTGTGTATAATATAAACTCAACTTATTTTCTGCAGCAAGTTCACTATCACTCAGGTGGCCTAAGGCTAAATCCAAATCTGTATCAATGTGGAAAAGTGTGCCTTAGTCTCTTGGGTACTTGGCATGGTAAGAATAGCGAAAACTGGATTCCAGATAAATCAACCATGCTACAAGTCTTGGTTTCTATACAAGCTCTTATTCTGAATGAGAAACCTTTTTTTAATGAGCCTGGATATTCTGATGCATATCCTAGTGAGGAGGGGCAAAGGAGATCTAAGGATTACAATGATAATACATTTATTTTATCTTTGAAGACAATGATGTATACCCTGCGTAAACCGCCAAAGGTTTGTCCCTTAAAACAATATCTATATCTGCGGAGAGTTTTCTTTTAATAGTTTTACTATCATTTCTTCAAAATTACTCTCCATCCTTTTTTATAAGTTCATGATAAATGGTGGTTTGATTAATATGTCCATTTTTTTCATGAGTATTACTAAATTGCGGTTTGTGTATAGATGTATTAATTGTTGACTTTTTATCTTCTGAGACATATTAGTAGTATTATTTAGGGAGATATTTAGGGGAAAAGGTAATAGATGCATCTAATAATTCGAAAGAGGGCTTTATATTCAGGGACAGTTTTTTGCCCCCCAAAGTGTGCTTAGAATAGAAATCCAAATTAGAAGAAAGGAAATACTGTATTATTGATTGAAAGATAATTAAAAGTATTACACGAGGTTATCTTCTCCAATCCCATAACAAATTCTCTCTGCCCTTTTTCTCAAACATACCTCATACACTCTCACGCGTGTCTTCTCTCATTCTTTCTAACTAACTTGCCAGCTCAGCACCCCTATCTCCATTCAGGCCTTTCTTTTAATTGGCCCTATCAATGTCACCCTCTTATAAACGACCTTGTCCTCAAGGTTGGGAGTGGTTTCTATTGGCGTTCTTGTAGCTAGGAGAAACATTAGTTTGTTAGAGAACGAAATAGGATTGTACATGTCTAGGGAACTGACAATGAACATCAGTCATGTCCATATGCTTAGGAACCAAACTCCATTTGCAATTTGCCGATTGCAAAATAAACTTAACTTGCTGACTTACAATGGTCCTGTCATATACAAAATTAAGCAAGCTGTAGTGTTGGGAAATCTCCAGCTGTATTCATAATCAGTAAACTACTATAGAAATATTGGATTTCCTTGGGTCCCATTGTATGATGAATACAATGACATCCTTTTCACATTGGTTAAATCAAACAGCCCCTCAAAACAAGAAGCGATGAAGACCCTGTCATAGCCAATTCCCTCCATAGCGTGTGTCTTACCAGAATAAGAACATGTAACCGATTTTATACTTTTTACCAATCCCTGGTCATGAGCATACGTCTCAAGATACGCTAGCAGTAATGATATGAAGGCCAAGTTTCTATTGTTAAATGTGCTTGTATCTCATCTCAAAAGGTAGTTCAATGGGTGAAGTTGCCCTTGTACATTTATGCATTCAACAGCCCGGACACCTATGCAATGTGGGACTCCAAACAAACTCCAACAACACAAATACAACTTCTCTATTTATTTACATAGCCAACACCGGAAATATTTTCTCGAGTTATGTAAAAAATCTTCATCGGAGTTTTCTTTCAATCCCATTAGGATCTCCTACAGAACCCTTTAGAAGGACAATGTGATGAATTGCACTTGGATGCTCAGAGTATATTTTAGAAACTTCTAATCCACCCCAATTAACCTTGAAACAACTCATAACAAATCATTGCTTTCTTTGGAATTATTAAATCATTGTGTAAGCAGCAAATCATGTGACTCCACCCTTGAGATTCAAACACTTTTTTCCTTGTGTTGGATTGAGCCCAATGATTTACTTCACCTAGCTGAGATTCACTCCCGATATCCCCAATAACGTTCGCAAGTGTTATTACTCGAGGATCTGAATACACAAAGGGAGTGGCAATGAATGGGAAGGAAGTTGTTGATAGACTCTTCTCTATCCTCGAGATCATCAAACAGTTTACAGAACAAACTTCGCGTACACTGGATGGGCTCGCAGCAGGCGACTCACACAACAAAAGAGCTTATGGAGGACAAACACCACAGGGTCGAGATCATCAAACAGGGTTTGCAGAACAAATGATGCGTACACTGGATGGGCTCACAGCAGGCGACTCACACATCCAAAGAGCTTGCGGAGGACAAACACCACAGGGGCTCGTGGTGAGATCATCAAACAACGTTTGCAGAGCAAACGATGCGTACACTGGATGGGCTCGTAGCAGGTGACTCACAGCAAAAGAGCTTGCGGAGGACAAACACCACAGGGGCTCGTGGTGAGATCAGTGAATGGACTGGAGGAGTTTGCAGTAATGACGGTGCACGAAAGGAAGACTGTGGCAGCGGGAGCGATGTGTTTGTAGTTCACGGCTGCAACGAAGAACCCGTCATACACAGACTCTGGTCTGATTCGACCCCAGTTGTCTCTTGATTCAGGTTCTATAGTGAGTCCTTGAATTAGTAAATTTGAGTTACCTTTGTCCTCAACCCAGATGTTATTGGTGACTTGGGCCCAGTCTATTTGTTCTAATCCAAACCCGAATGGTAAATATCTCAGAACAAACCAACATCAACATGGGTCTGGCCCATCAGGTTTAAATGTGCACCAACCTCTTCAAATTTCCACTGTGCCTTTCTTCCATGCCCGCAAGTAAGCTTTGCAAGAACGATGTGGTTGTTCTTCGTGATACCCCTGGTGACTCCATAACCACCACATATGGAAAGGTTTTCATGATCAAAATTTTGCATAACATTGGGAGGGGGTGTAACAATATCGTAAAACATAAGATCATAACAAAAGACGGGAGGGGGTAACAAGATCGTAAAACATAGGATCATAACAAAGATCGTACGATCCTACCAAAACCAACATGAATGAGTGCTAGACTGCATCAAGTTCTTCTTCGCTCCATGAATGAAACTAAACCATTGCTTCTTGACCCTCCATGCTTATGAAAGCCCACTGCAGATTATGACATAGGTGAATTTCACTCTCCTTAAAGGACAATACACCAGGATCTGTCTCAGTAAAATCTGCTACCTCTACCTTAGCCTGCATCTCCTCCATCTCCGGTAACACTGATTTCTCCTCTCGAACTCAACAGGTTGGACCAATTGATAGGAACCCAAACTCAAAGCAAGGAAATACTGTATTATTGATTGAATGATAATGAAAAGTATTACAAGAGATATCTCCCGCAACCCCAAAGTAATGCTCCTCAGGAATTTAGGATACTCTCTGCCCAAGCTCAAAGCCGAAAACTATATCAAAGATTAACTGACTCCCTTTTTCCCTCTGACACACCTCGTATACTCCCTCTCTCACATTTCTCTCACTCTCTAACTAACCGGTCAGCCAGCACTCGCCTCTCCATTTGGGCCTTTCTCTGAATGGGTCCTATCAGATTATAAAAGGGACAGCGGCAGTATAAATCATAGTCCCTGACTGAATTTCATAGTTTGGTTAGATGACAGATGGCTTTGCCATTTTGTCCCTTTCTCTTGTTTGGACTTGTGTAACATCTGTCTACTGTGACCCTATATGATCTTACTGTGAAGTTTGTACTGTTGCCAGAATTGCTTCAATTATTATTAATTAAAATGACACTATGGACTATTTTACAACTATAAAAAATTATTAAGGTACCATTGTACCAGTACGCTCACATTTTTATCAAAGTGATCAAATTAATGTGAAATTCATTCCATTAATTCTCTCAAATACAGTTAATCGTTTACTCTCTTGACTTTGGTTTGTGAACCTAGGTTTCATGTTTTCTGATCGCAAAGAAATGTCTTAACTTTATATGTTATATGTATTTATAAATATCTAAACATTTCCTTCATAAGCAGCACTTTGAGGACTTCGTTGCGGGGCATTTCCGTCAAAGGGGCGTGGACATACTGAAAGCATGTAGGTCATATGCTGAGGGGGGACCAGTTGGATCAGTTTTACATAATACTCGTAGTATTAATGCTTCTGCCAAGAACCAAAAAGAATTTCAGTCAACTGTGAGTAGGATGATGAATACCCTTGTTGCATTTTTCAGCAAAAATGGCTCCACAAACTGCGAAGAGTATCGATCTCTAGAGATTTATAACTTATCTGCTGCTGCTACTGCTAACTTGGAAGTTTTCAAGATAGAATCTTCTGGCTCAACAACATTAACCCAGGTCTGAATGAAGGTCCCCAGTTTTTTATGGTGTGAATCAAGAAGTGTAGTGGATATCTTTTTGTTGATGTCTCTCACACCTAGATGGTTCAGTTTTCCTCATCTATATCTTTTTATCTTGTATAGCTTTTCTAGAACATTTTTTATGACATGAAACTCCGTGTATAGGATTGGCTAATATGCATCTTATAATAATAGAATTTATATAGTTACTATTTCTATAATCCACTCACAGTGGTATTAGTGTCTGGTGCAGTAGCTTCATCCATTATATTTGTTTGTTTTGTGACAAACTTGTTTAAGAGGAGTCTTGATGTTGTTGTCGAGAAAAAGGAGAAGTCTCTAATCTCAACATTAGAAATTTTATAGACCAAAAAAACTATATTTTTTTAATAGAAATTTCTCTTTTATTTAAGGTCATAAAAAGACAAACTCACCAATTTCTGATTTGACCGATTTTTGGAAACTTTTTTTTATTGCTCTAATAGTAGTTTATTATTTTGTCATGTTTATTTATCTTTTTAGATAAATAATTAAAAATATTATTGACAAATCAATATTTTTCATACAAATATGATAATTTAAAAAGAACCAGGGAGTATGATTTACCTATAACATATACTTTTAATTTGCTAATTATTGTTATTACTCACTTCACATTTTTAATGATTTACTATAAAGGATTTTAGAAGTAAAATAAAAGAGCATTGTTATTCTTTCAACCAATTTCTACCGAGGGATGGCAATGAACAGGTGCTATAATATCCATCTCCATACCCGTGATTTAAAAAAATTCCTGTGTCCGAGCCTATTTTCGTTTGGGTGTCAAAGTTAACACATTCCCGTGTCCGAGTCTATTTTCGTTTGGGTGTCAAAGTTAACACCCGTATCCGTGTCCTATGGGTATGTAAATACTCATCCTCGTACTCGTGACTCATATTCCTTTTAAAAATAAAGAGATCAATTATAAAGTATCATATAATTTTAAGTTTTTTAAAATATTAAAAAAAATTTAAACAATTTATTGTTGAAATAAATAAACACTTATATTAAATATGTAATGGTTTAACATTGATATACGTTTTATAATTGATAAACATATACTTTTATATAATAATATAAATTAAAATATATAAATAAAAATAAAATTACATAAATATATAATGTGCGGGTATGAGGCGGGTTGGGTACCAAAGTGCCCATACCCGCACCCATACCCGCTTTTTTTATGGTTAATTACCCGAGTCCATGTCCGTATCCATTTTTGCGGGTTTTTATCCTACCCGTTGTGGATAAATTTGCGGGTTCCATTGGGGATGAGTAAAATTGCCATCTCTATTTCTAACTCAATTTTTTAATAAAAAAATGTACTTATTTAATAAAAACAGACCTTAGTTAATAAAATATATTCATGAATAAAGCTTGTTAATAAAATATAAAAAATTGATTAATAAAATAATAAGTTGGTTAATAAATATTAAAATTATTTTTTAATAATAAAATAAAATTAGTTAATAAATTGATAAAGTTGATTAATAAATATTCATATATATTAAAAATATTTTTTAACAGTAAATATTGGTTAATAAAATATAAATATTAACAAATAAAGTTCACAATTTTAATATTGATACTCTTAGTTTAAAAATGATAATAATAATAATAATAATAATAATTTTTATATTTTTAAATAATGAATATTTATTAGTATAATATATCAAATAAATTTATGTAGCTCTAACTATTAATATATATTCATTTAAATATAAAGTAAATATTATTATAATATATATATTTATTCAAATAAATTTGACTTTGATTTTAAAACAAGAGTGATAATTTAATGATAAAAAATTAAAAATATATTATATACGGTGTAGGTGTGGCATCAATATATTTCTGAAAATAAGAAGCAAGGTTTGATGGGTTAGATTATCAATGTTCATGAGAAATTCGACGAGGGATGGGTTCATAAGTTTGATGATTGAAGTATATTTTGTTTCCAAGTTTTACCTTTTGAAGACAAGAAAAAAACTCCCAAAATAGAATATTGAAGCACGGAAAAATCAGACTTGCAATTCTTCTTCCTCCCTTACATTCTCAAAAGTTCCTAAAACTCCTTTTTTTTAAATTCAATTTCACTGTCATTGCGATTTTGAAATCCAGTCGGGATTTGTCTGGATTTTATAATCCAAACAATAATAAAAGTTCTTGTACTAGATTGTCTGGATTTCATAATTTAGGCATAGTTGAAAAATTCCCTTTTAAAACTTTCTCTGTTTGCATCGGTAAGTGTCATGCTTTGTATATTGATACTTGAATCATGAGATATTCCATATTTTTGTTTATTTTAACAAACAAAAGGAATTTAATTAATTAATTAAACACAGGCATAAAGCATGCCTCAAGCCAAAATAATTCATTATTAATTGTATTGATACTTGAATTATGAGATACTCCATATTTTTGTTTTTTTTATAAGCAAAAGAAATTTAATAATTAATTACACAAAGGTATAAGGCATGCCTCAAACCAAAAATATAGTGTTAAAAATGTTGAGATATATGATATTGTTTTATTATTAGTATTTATTATTTTATTGTTTTTATTATTAATATTTATTGTTTTATTATTTTTATTCTTAGTATTATCTTTTTCTTAATTAATAGGACTGGTAAAGAGACTTATACATTTTTTCTCTAGTAAGTGAAATTAAATTAGTGGAACTAATTAAGATGTTTAGATACGAGAATAGGTGAGACTCGTCTACAAGGTTTATAGTCTAATTTATTTAAAGTGAAATCAAAGTAAAATTATTTAATAAATAGACTAAATTTATACTTTTTTAAAAGTCTACTTGATTAAATAAATTAAAAGTCTATGAAATCTAATATATATATATATATATATATATATATATATATATATATATATATATGCGCGCACACACTTTTTTTCTCTCTACATAATATAATAAGAAATTCACATTCAAGTTGGTATCAGAGCATGATTTTAAATCCTAATTTTTTCTATGTTTTTTCTTAGTTTAAAATCCTAATTTTTATGTTTTTTCTCTCTTGGTAGTTCGAGTTTATTTTATTCAAATATGTCGTCACTTGTAACAGTATCGTGCAATCTTCTACATTGGTCAGAAGTCACCAATCTACCACCTAACAAAGCCGCACCGCTAACTGACCCATCACGCGTTGCCATTAGTATCTCCCACACACCCTCATTCTCGCCCACACACTGACGCGTGAAGGCCACATGTCGCCTTCTAGCCATCCATTTTCGATGACGATTGTTGCTACAAGATTGACTTTTCAATCTGATTCCATTGGGACCACTTTTAGCATGCTGGTTTCACGTTGAAGGCATGTCCTGTAACACCCCAAACTGCTTTTAGGATTACCGACTGACCCCACAAACCAACACGAGTCTTTTCAGCATGTTTTGACCTCACTCACACACTTTCCGAGAAACTTCCCAGAAGGTCACCCATCCCAATACTACTCCAAGTCAAGCACGCTTAACTATGGAGTTCTTATTGGTTAGGCTACCGAAAAGAAGATGCATCTTGTTGGTATAGGTAGTACCAATTAATCCTTATAAGCCTTCATTCAACCATGCAGTTCCATACCTGCATAGCCTCACGATCCCTCTCATTCCGATGTGAATTCGGTTTTCCCTCGAAGCTGCTAGGAGTGTCTCATTGTCATGCATCATGCATCGACAACCACTCCACCGCCCTCGGATGTTACATGTAACAACTCTTCGGTCTCTCCGACATCGGGTGTTACATGCCCACCAACTTCCGCTTGGTTCGTCCCCGAACCACATCGTACTGGGAGAGGTTTGGCTCTGATATAACACCCCAAATAAAGTAAAAGAATTATTTAATTAAGTTGATAATATTATTTTATTAATTTAATTAAATAAATTGGATTATTATTAGTATTATTATTATTATTATTATTATTATTATTTGGAATAATAATAATTGGAAAATATATAAGTTGGGATAAGAGAAAAAGTGTCTCATTTTGGAACAGAAGGGTTCTACGTGGAAGTTGAGAAGCTGTAGAGCAAAGGCTGAAGAGCGGAAAAGCGGAAGCGTTGAGTTGCCGAATTATCTCAGGTAAGGGGTCTGAACCTTATTAAATGATAATATGCGAGCATTTTCATGATTTATGTAGGATTGTTGATGGATTTTGGGGATTTAGGAAGATTGGGGAAGTTGGGGTTTACCGTCGTTTAGTACTATGATGAATAAGTCGAATTAAGCTGAAATTGAATCCGTAGTTGTGTGAGTCGCGTTTTCCCGAACGCGTAGCCTTTTACGGAAGTTGAATCGGAGGCCCGGAAGTCCTCCAACGGCGGAAAATGCGGGGAACTCTGCATTCTGCCTTGTGTTAGCGCAGGGACTGCTGTTTTGTCTGCGTTAACCGGTTAACCCAGGGCGTTAACCGGTTAACACTGTTATATTTTGTAAAAATGTTGAGTTTTGCCTGCGTTAACCGGTTAACCTATAGCGTTAACCGGTTAACACTGTTGCGTTTTGCCAAGAAGTGAGTTTTGCCTGCGTTAACCGGTTAACCTGTGGCGTTAACCGGTTAACACTGTTCCAGTATTGAAAAATGACTAATTTTTATGTTGAAATTGTGATTTGGCCTATTGTGGTTGATTGTGATGAATCCATGTGTTAAGATGTAATGTTGTTGTTGTTTCGTTGAGTTGTATGTCATGCTATTAATGATAAAGATAACATGATCATATGATGTTGTTGTTGCGATGTTGATTATGATGCATGTTTGGTGTGCATGCATTCATGAAAGGCCGATGCCTAGTGATGAACGGACTGAGTTCCAATGATGTTGTTGACTCCGGGCTTGTTGAGAGGCTTGGTTCCTTATGGGGAACCCGGATTCTATGGTGATGAATCTGGGAGTGGTGATCCTGTAGTGGTCACAAAATGGGTATACCGAGTCGTGTTGAGTCATGCATGGGTGTGTGCATTGCATTTGATATATTGTTTTGTTGGTGTTCATAAGTATGTTGATTATGATGATTATGATGAGCTGCGTTGGCATGTGTGAAATATATTATGTCTATAATTCTGTCGTTATATTATTATTTAATAATGTAATTCTCACCCCTTCTGCATGTGTTTATGTTCATCTATGATGAGCAATGTGCAGATAAAGAGGAGTAGCTTTCGTTGAGGTTTGAAGAATAAGTGTAGAGTTATTCTACGGAGTCGAGTCAAATGCTCTGGTCATGTGACACCGGGGTTATGGGATTCGATAGATAATTATATTTTATTTACGTTGTTCATGAGGATTAAAATGTTGAGATGTTTTGTTGAGATAATGTTGAAACATTTTTATGAATTATTATATGATGAAAAATAATAATTATGTTGTTGTCCGCTGCGAAGTTTGAAATATAATAAATAATGTGTTATATGTTGTGATGCGATAAGTGTATGTTGTAAGAAATGTAAACTCTTCTACATGTTGTACTCTGATAACTTATTTAAATATGTCGATTGGGTAGAAGGGTGTTACATTAGTGGTATCAGAGCATGGTCAGTCCAGTCGAGTCATAATGTGATGTTTTCCCTGTTAGTCATTAGTGTAAATGACACTGTCGATATTTAACGGTTGTAGTTGTGTTGTGCAGAGTATGGCTGGAGAAAATGACCGTGCGATTGCTGAGGCTTTGGCTGCTATGGCGCAGGCTATGCAGGCGCAGCAGAATCCGCCGGTCGACGAGTTTAAGAATTTGGGAAGGTTCCTGAAGAATAACCCTCCTACATTCAAAGGGCGCTATGATCCAGATGGTGCTCAGATTTGGCTGAAGGAGATTGAGAAGATTTTCCGGGTGATGACGTGTACTGAAGCACAGAAGGTGCAGTTTGGTACGCATATGTTATCTGAAGAGGCTGAAAACTGGTGGGATAACACTCGCCAGAGAATTGAAGTACCAGGTGCTGAGATGACTTGGGAAAGGTTCAAGACGGCCTTTCTGGAAAAATATTTTCCTGCTGATGTGCGATGTAAGAAGGAGATGGAATTTCTAGAACTGAAGCAGGGTAACATGTCTGTTGCTGATTACGCTTCGAAGTTTGAAGAGCTGGTGCAGTATTGTCCTCACTATAATAATGCTGATGCTGAGGGATCCAAGTGTGTCAAGTTTGAGAACGGGTTGCGTCCCGAGATCAAACAAGGCATTGGTTACCAGGAGATTCGTAGGTTTCCTACATTGGTTAACAAGTGCAGGATATTTGATGAAGATAGCAAGGCTAGGACTGCTCATTACAAGAGTCTTAGTGAGAAGAAGAATAAGGATCGTGGTAGTCCTTATGTATCTCCGAATGGTAAAGGTAAGCAGAAAATGGTAGATGAGAAGAAGCCAAGTGGGGGAGGATCTTCCATAGCTGGTAAATGTTTCAAGTGTGGCGAGCCAGGCCACCGTGCTGATAGCTGTACCAAGAAAGTGCTGAGATGTTTCCGATGCGGTCAGGCTGGTCATAGAGTTACTGAATGTAAGGATGCTGGTCCGACATGTTTTAATTGTGGCGAGAAAGGCCATATCAGTTCGCAGTGCTCGAAACCGAAGAAGGCGGCTACTGCAGCTCATACTACTGGTAGGGTGTTTGCTCTGAGTGGGGCTGAAGCTCCTAAGGAAGATAATCTGATTAAAGGTACTTGCTTGATTAATAATGTTGAATTGCTTGCTATTGTTGACACTGGTGCTACTCATTCGTTTATTTCGTATGAGTGTGCGACCAGGATTGGTATGATTATGTCGTCCCTAGGCGGAAGTATGGTGATAGATACCCCTGCTAATGGTTCTGTGAAAACTTCTGTTGTCTGTCGAGGTTGTCAATTGACGATCTTCGAGAAAGAGTTCGTGGTGGATTTGGTGTGCTTACCCTTGCACCAAATTGATATTATTCTGGGAATGAATTGGCTAGAATTCTATGGCGTGTTTATCAACTGCTATAGGAAGACGGTACGGTTTTCTGAAGTTGGTGAGAATGATGAGGCAAGATTTCTATCTGCTAGGCAGGTGGGGGATTTTGTGAAAGATGAAGCTCAGATATTCGCTTTATTTGCGTCTCTGCAAGCGGATAAGAAAGTGGTGAGTGTAGATTTGCCTGTCGTTTGTGAATTTCAGGATGTGTTTCCGGAGGATGTAAGTGATTTACCTCCAGAACGTGAAGTCGAATTTGCCATTGACTTAGTACCAGGTACGAGTCCAGTGTCGATGTCTCCTTATAGAATGTCGGCAACTGAATTAGTTGAATTGAAGAAGCAACTTGAAGAATTGCTTGAGAAGAAGTTTGTGCGTCCAAGTGTTTCTCCTTGGGGTGCACCAGTATTGTTAGTGAAGAAGAAAGAAGGTACGATGAGGTTGTGTGTCGATTATCGGCAGTTGAATAAGGTGACTATCAAGAATCGGTATCCATTGCCGAGGATTGATGATTTGATGGACCAGTTGATTGGAGCTCATGTTTTCAGTAAGATTGATTTGCGATCGGGTTATCATCAGATCCGAGTGAAGTCAGATGATATTGCGAAGACTGCTTTCCGTACGAGGTATGGTCATTATGAATACACTGTGATGCCGTTCGGTGTGTCTAATGCTCCAGGTGTGTTTATGGAATATATGAATCGTATATTTCATCCGTACCTTGATAATTTTGTTGTGGTGTTCATAGATGATATATTGATATATTCTAAGACGGAAGAAGAGCATGCAGGACATCTGAGAATTGTTTTGCAGGTGTTAAGAGAAAAGAAATTATATGCAAAGTTATCTAAATGTGAGTTCTGGTTGAAGGAAGTGAGTTTCCTTGGCCATGTGATTTCGAGTGGTGGAATTTCTGTTGATCCTGCTAAAGTTGATGCTGTATTACAGTGGGAGACTCCGAAGTCTGCTACTGAGATACGCAGTTTTCTGGGGTTAGCTGGTTATTATCGCAGATTTATTGAAGGCTTCTCTAAGTTGGCATTGCCGTTGACGCAGTTGACTAAGAAGGGTCAAGTGTATGTGTGGGATGCAGCTTGTGAAGCGAGTTTTGTTGAGTTGAAGAGGCGGTTGACCAGTGCTCCAGTGTTGATCTTGCCTAATCCTGGTGAGTCCTTCGTTGTTTATTGTGATGCTTCTTTGATGGGTCTTGGTGGTGTTTTGATGCAGAATGGTAAAGTTGTAGCTTATGCTTCTAGACAGTTGAGAGTTCATGAGAGAAATTATCCTACGCATGATCTAGAACTTGCAGCTGTTGTATTTGTGTTGAAAATGTGGAGGCATTATCTGTATGGTTCCAGATTCGAAGTGTTCAGTGATCACAAGAGTCTGAAGTATCTGTTTGATCAGAAAGAGTTAAATATGAGGCAGAGAAGGTGGTTAGAATTACTGAAGGATTTTGACTTTGAATTGAGTTATCATCCCGGTAAGGCTAATGTAGTTGCAGATGCGCTGAGTAGAAAGTCTCTACATATGTCTATGATGATGGTTCGGGAGCTTGAGTTAATTGAACAGTTCCGTGATATGAGTTTGGGTTGTGAAGTTTCCGCTGATAGTGTAAAGTTGGGTATGCTGAAGTTGACTAGTGGAATTCTGGAAGATATTCGGAATGGTCAGCAAGTTGATGTCGCTCTAGTTGATCATATTACTATGGTTAACCAGGGTAATGGTGGTAATTTTGAGATTGATGAGAATGGCATCCTGCGATTTAAAGGTAGAGTTTGTGTTCCTGAGGTGTCTGAATTGAGAAAGAGTATTCTTGAAGAGGGCCATAGGAGTGGATTGAGTATCCATCCAGGTGCAACTAAAATGTATCAAGATTTGAAGAAGTTGTTTTGGTGGGCTGGTATGAAAAGAGATGTTGCTAAGTTTGTGTATGCCTGTTTGACTTGTCAGAAGTCAAAGATTGAACATCAGAAACCGGCAGGTATGATGCAACCTTTGAAGATTCCTGAATGGAAGTGGGATAGCATTTCCATGGATTTTGTGACGGGATTGCCGAAGACGGTGAAAGGTAATGATTCTATTTGGGTGATTGTGGATCGATTGACTAAGTCGGCGCATTTCTTGCCGATGAAGATTAATCACTCTTTAGAGAAGTTGGCAGAGTTGTATATTGAGGAGATAGTGAGGCTGCATGGTATTCCATCCAGTATTGTGTCTGATAGAGATCCCAGATTTACTTCTAGATTTTGGGAAAGTTTGCAGAAAGCGTTGGGGACTAAGTTGAGGTTGAGTTCAGCTTATCATCCTCAGACTGATGGTCAGACTGAAAGAACTATCCAATCCTTGGAGGATTTGTTGAGAGCTTGTGTGTTGGAGCAGAGTGGTTCTTGGGATAGTCATTTGCCGTTAGTGGAGTTTACTTATAATAATAGTTTTCATGCTAGTATCGGTATGGCTCCATATGAAGCATTGTATGGTAGGAGGTGTAGAACTCCATTGTGTTGGTATGAGTCAGGTGAGAGTGTGGTACTCGGACCTGAGATTGTGCAGCAGACGACTGAAAAGGTTAAGATGATTCAGGAGAAAATGAAGATTTCTCAGAGTCGTCAGAAGAGTTATCATGATAACAGGAGAAAGGCACTTGAGTTCCAAGAGGGAGATCATGTGTTCTTGAGAGTTACTCCGACGACAGGTGTAGGTAGAGCTTTAAAATCTAAAAAGCTTACTCCGAGGTTTGTGGGTCCGTATCAGATTTTGAAGAGGGTTGGGGAAGTGGCGTATCGGATAGCTTTACCGCCGTCGCTTTCTAATCTGCATGATGTGTTTCATGCATCTCAGTTGAGAAAATATATTGCGGATCCTTCGCATGTTGCTCAGTTAGATGATATCCAGGTGAGGGATAATTTGACCGTTGAGGTGTTGCCAATTCGGATAGATGGCCGAGAAGAGAAGACCCTGAGAGGTAAGAAGATTGCTCTGGTGAAAGTTGTTTGGGGAGGTCCAGCTGGTGAGAGCTTGACTTGGGAGCGTGAAGATCAGATGAAGGAGTCGTATCTGGCTCTATTTACTTGAGGTATGTTTTCGAGGACGAAAACTTCTAAAGTGGGGGAGAGTTGTAACACCCCAAATAAAGTAAAAGAATTATTTAATTAAGTTGATAATATTATTTTATTAATTTAATTAAATAAATTGGATTATTATTAGTATTATTATTATTATTATTATTATTTGGAATAATAATAATTGGAAAATATATAAGTTGGGATAAGAGAAAAAGTGTCTCATTTTGGAACAGAAGGGTTCTACGTGGAAGTTGAGAAGCTGTAGAGCAAAGGCTGAAGAGCGGAAAAGCGGAAGCGTTGAGTTGCCGAATTATCTCAGGTAAGGGGTCTGAACCTTATTAAATGATAATATGCGAGCATTTTCATGATTTATGTAGGATTGTTGATGGATTTTGGGGATTTAGGAAGATTGGGGAAGTTGGGGTTTACCGTCGTTTAGTACTATGATGAATAAGTCGAATTAAGCTGAAATTGAATCCGTAGTTGTGTGAGTCGCGTTTTCCCGAACGCGTAGCCTTTTACGGAAGTTGAATCGGAGGCCCGGAAGTCCTCCAACGGCGGAAAATGCGGGGAACTCTGCATTCTGCCTTGTGTTAGCGCAGGGACTGCTGTTTTGTCTGCGTTAACCGGTTAACCCAGGGCGTTAACCGGTTAACACTGTTATATTTTGTAAAAATGTTGAGTTTTGCCTGCGTTAACCGGTTAACCTATAGCGTTAACCGGTTAACACTGTTGCGTTTTGCCAAGAAGTGAGTTTTGCCTGCGTTAACCGGTTAACCTGTGGCGTTAACCGGTTAACACTGTTCCAGTATTGAAAAATGACTAATTTTTATGTTGAAATTGTGATTTGGCCTATTGTGGTTGATTGTGATGAATCCATGTGTTAAGATGTAATGTTGTTGTTGTTTCGTTGAGTTGTATGTCATGCTATTAATGATAAAGATAACATGATCATATGATGTTGTTGTTGCGATGTTGATTATGATGCATGTTTGGTGTGCATGCATTCATGAAAGGCCGATGCCTAGTGATGAACGGACTGAGTTCCAATGATGTTGTTGACTCCGGGCTTGTTGAGAGGCTTGGTTCCTTATGGGGAACCCGGATTCTATGGTGATGAATCTGGGAGTGGTGATCCTGTAGTGGTCACAAAATGGGTATACCGAGTCGTGTTGAGTCATGCATGGGTGTGTGCATTGCATTTGATATATTGTTTTGTTGGTGTTCATAAGTATGTTGATTATGATGATTATGATGAGCTGCGTTGGCATGTGTGAAATATATTATGTCTATAATTCTGTCGTTATATTATTATTTAATAATGTAATTCTCACCCCTTCTGCATGTGTTTATGTTCATCTATGATGAGCAATGTGCAGATAAAGAGGAGTAGCTTTCGTTGAGGTTTGAAGAATAAGTGTAGAGTTATTCTACGGAGTCGAGTCAAATGCTCTGGTCATGTGACACCGGGGTTATGGGATTCGATAGATAATTATATTTTATTTACGTTGTTCATGAGGATTAAAATGTTGAGATGTTTTGTTGAGATAATGTTGAAACATTTTTATGAATTATTATATGATGAAAAATAATAATTATGTTGTTGTCCGCTGCGAAGTTTGAAATATAATAAATAATGTGTTATATGTTGTGATGCGATAAGTGTATGTTGTAAGAAATGTAAACTCTTCTACATGTTGTACTCTGATAACTTATTTAAATATGTCGATTGGGTAGAAGGGTGTTACATGTCCTGGCCCTTTATTTTCCTTCGTCATATTTATTCATTGTTATTTTGTGTTATTGACAATTTGTTATCCCGCTGAAGCATCATGACTGAAAATTCTCAGTCAAGGGAGGTTTTTTTAAGGACAATCCCTCCTAAAAAGAGTCTAATTTTGTTTGCTTTTCAAGGAATACCTGTTATTACAACCGAAAAACTAAATGGTAATAAGAATTATTTGAATTGGTATGCTTCAGTTAAGTTATGATTTTTGTGGCAACGTCTATCATACCATCTTACTAAGAAAGTTTTAGAAATTGATACAGCCAGAAAAGATGATCGGAAATCCGCTAATTATCAAATTGTATCATTGTTATAGAATTATTTTGAGCCAAAGTCGGTGACACACTTTCCATACCACCTTGATCTCTTTCCTAAGCCCAACACTAATCTCTCATCCAACAAAGTTGTCACTCTAACCCTTTTAGGTTTTAACCCTACTTCTTCATCCTCAAGTCTTACTTACTCTTCTCCTTTAGAGCCCTATTCCTCCAAGCCTAAACTACCTCAGTCACTTGAGCTTCCTAATCCTACCAATGTCTCCACAAATTCTGAAGAAGCTCCCATTAGTTAGTCCACTTTGATGTCTACACCAACGAGTACACTTTAGTGTCTGTGCTCTCTCCCATCCCCTGTAATCTCACACCAGGAATCGCATCTCTCTCATCTCTCCCTAATGTAATTTCTCAATCTAGTCATTCAAATTAATCAAGTCCCTCTACTCAATCCAGTCTCACCAGTTCCTCTTCGTCACCTGATAATGTTTCTATACATCCCTTGGTCATTCATGTACCTTTCATACCTATAAACCTTCACAATATGCAAACCCGAGCCAAGTCTGGATTTGCTCAACCAAGGCTTGAAACAAGGTCACTACTAACACACTCTGAGCGAAAGTCTGCTAAGTAAGCCTTTACTGACTTGTATTGGAAGTCAGCTTTACAAGATGAATATGATGCCTTGATCCATAACAAAACATGGTACTTGGTTCCCTTACCCCATACTAGGCAAGTTATTAACTGTAAATGGATTTTTAGGGTCAAGGAAAACCCTGATGGTACAATTAACAAATTTAAGGCCATATTGATTGTAAAAGGTTTTCACTAGAGACATTATTTTGAATTTACAGAGACCTTTTTTCTAGTTGTTAAATCTATCACTATTAGTGTCATTCTCATTGTTGCTATTACTCATCAATGGCCAATCTAACAACCTTGATGTTAATAATTCTTTCTTAAATGGGATCCTTGATGAAAAAGTTTATATGGAACAACCTCAAAGGTTTGTAAGTTCCAATCCTTCACCTGTGTACAAATTGCACAAGCCTCATTATGGCCTCAAACAAGCCCCTAGGAAATGGTTTGAGAGACATCAAATTTCCTTACTCAATCTTCAGTTCAAGGAAATCAAGTGAGATTCATCTCTCTTCACATACTTCTCCAATGGTCACACCATATATCTCATAGTTTATGTGAATGGCATAATCCTCAATGGTAGTTCCAAGGCCCTGCTCAAAGATAATATGACTAAGCTGAATCTTGCTTTCTCACTCAAATATCTTGGTGATCTTGACTATTTTTTAAGTATTGAGGTCAAACAAGCTTCTCATTTCTCTCTCCTTAGTAAACCCAAATATATCAGGGACTTTATTCGAAAAATTAACATGACAAAATCTTGTCTTGTTAACACTCCTATGCAATCCACTTGCAAGTTAACTAAAACACACTCTATTGCTTTACCTAATCCTTTTCTTTACACGTCAGTTGTAAGTGCCTTACAATACACAACTATTACTAGACCTAACACTGCATGTGCAGTCAACAAGGCGTGCCAAGTCATCTCATATCCTCTTGAAACTCATTGGGTTGCAGTGAAGAGAATTCTACGGTACCTCAAAGGTACCATTGGGCACGACTTGCATCTCTCCCCTTTTTCACCTACTTCCTCTCCATCATTGCAAGTCTTTAGTGATGCAAATTGGGCTTCTGGTCTAGATGACAGAAGTATATATGGGACAACCATTTATTTTGGCACCAAACTCATCTCATGGTTGTCCAAAAAGTAGGTTGTTGTAGCCATGTCTAATACTGAAACAGAGTACAAGAGTTTGGCTTAGGCGATTGCTAATTTACTTTGGGTTCAAACTTTCCGTGAAGAGTTGACATTGTCACTAAGTTGTCTATCATCCTCTGTGACAATAAGTCAATTGTAATGTTTGCTCACAACCCTATTATGCACTCAAGAACAAAACACGTGGAGATTGATTTGTTCTTTGTCATAGAGAAGGTCATGGTAAAGCAACTCCAAGTTATGCACATTCCCGACACTAGTAAACTGGCAGATGTGCATACTAAGCCCCTAGCATCCGCTAAATTTCTCTAACTAATGCACAAACTTAGGGTTGTCAACTTGGGATGTATCTAACCTACTATAACAAGTAAATTGGTTGTCTCTATAAATGCAACCAATTGCTCACTCCATGTAACTAACAAAAATTCAATAAATGAAAAAATTATAACTTAAATGAATAATGCAATTACAAATTCTATAAAAAATAGTCCGCCTTATATGAAAATTCTCCCTAGTCGGGATTTTAATCTAAAGATTTTATCAAGAAAAGACCACCACTTTTGAGGGAGCTCAACTACCTCAAATAAAAGTTAAAGAACAACCTATGATAAGTGATAAGGAAGAAGAGAAAGCATGAGACTCAGACATATTGCAATAGGCAGAGGCAACAATTTAAATACTATTATCTCCCGACGACCAACAACAAAGATTGCTTTCTAGCGAGAGAATAACACTCTGAATGATGTTACTAAGGTCATCCATTGAATCTTGCTCGTAGTCAAATAGAGGTCTTATCCAGAGAAAATTTCAAACCATGACTACATCTACATAGACATCGATATCACCCACCTTACCTATTTTCTGATCAGAGATCGAGAATAACCTATCAAAAGAAACTCATATAGGGATGGGTTTCATCCAATGGTCATTCTAAAAGGAAGTGAACATACCAGATCCCACCTTTTGTCTCATATTTGCAAAATGTGACAAGAATGAAGTTAGTCAACATATTTGGAAAACTTGAAAATCATGGTAAAAAATTACGGTGTGACAGAAGCTACACATAATAGCTTCTCAAAATCACATTGAAAATAACTTTAATCGTGCTGCTGCAGTGTTACCAAACATCACCTTAAAGCAGCTGACTTCCACTTTCTGGAGAATCATGTTAGCCATTGCCATGTGGCTGATTTCCATTTTCTAGAGAATCAAGATAGTGATTGCAGATAATTTCAGCCAATAGGCAGATGCTCAAACAAAGTCCTCAAAATACCAATGCTTGGGAACAAAATGAAAGATGAAAGGACCAGCATGGCAAAGTTGAAATAAATAAATAATCAAAGTAAAAATATCATGTAAAGGAGTCATATACCAAACCTTCATCAGCACCCTGGAGAAACACACACTTTCAAATGCTCAAAACACTAACTAATGAACATCTCAAATAATTATTACAATGTAAAGAACGCCAATAGGCATAAACAAGCCTATCAGTACAGAAATGTTTAAACAAGATTCATGACTATGTATCACAGACTTATAAGTACAGGAATGTTTAAATAAGATTCATGACATTCATGACTGTGTATCACAGAGACGTGGTCGCTAATTTTTTTTGGCAGCTTTAAGAAGCACCGAGTCAGTCCATATCAAATTGCTACAAGAAATGTTCCCTAATCATCTACGTAAAACACATTGACTGCAACTAATTTAAGTCTCCAAGTAAAGATCTACATTGGCTTCTTCAAATGAAAATGATTTTGCTTCTTACCACAAAAAGACATACCTGATATTGGAAGAGTAGACTAACTTTAGATAGGGAAAAAATAGGTGAAACTAACAAAAATTTCTACAGCAATATACATATATTTTTTCTTTTGTATTTGCAGGATAATAAATAATAAAGAAGTCAGATTCCATATCCATGCTGGTTTTGAAACAACGCTATATAAAGACTACCTGCTAAATAGAACTTAGAATTGCAATCTATGAAGCTTTAGCAATAGAGTATTAGACTAATTGAAGATCTTGAGCATTTATAAACTTACATACATGTTAAGAAAAGGCCATTTATGTTGCTAATTCAAAAGACAGTGAGAAGGGCGAAAAATGCACTACCTCTTGACGAACTGAGTAATGTACCGCACAACAAAACACATTAGTACAATCACCAAAATATCTGTGCAGAAATTAAGGAACTCTTAAAACTAGTACCACAATAGACAAAAGAGCATATGAATGAGAAATTAATTACTCAACTTTTTTGTTAAAAATCTCTAACATGATTTGAAAGTCCGTAACAAAGAGGTTTCTAACAATTGATTAATCTCAGTTTCACAGAAAGCCCCAAATAAGTAAAACTATGAATGATCATAACTTTGCATTGTCGGATAAATTATAAAGCAAAAGAAATCAAATGAAATCAAAAGCAATGTAGAAGATAGTGCAACAAAGGATACTAAAAGTACAACGCTCCCACCAATCCAGCATATAAAGCCCAAATGTCACATTGTAAAGGTGGATCTTTCGCTGAACCCAATTCATACTTCAACAACTGCAAAAATGTTATTGTTGGGGTCATAACTTTAATATAAAGCTAAAAAAAACATCCTCAGCACAAAAGATCAATAAAATCACTTTCATCAGACATCAGATTTAAAATAAGCATAACGTTTGTGTGCAATGTCTTTGTGTTTCGTGGGTGAATTGATTTCTACATATAGCCTAAAGCAGTGAACTAATGTTGGATGCAATTTTTTACACACATATAAGTCCTCTAAAACAAAAGATTACTCGAGGCATAACATAACTCAAGCAACTGAAGGCATAACTAGTAACATCAAAATTCAAAAGTAGAGGATCACACAGGGGAGTGAAATCAACAGATAATGAAGTCCTTAATAAAAAAAAGTGGTTTTTCATCCAAGGGAGGAGAGTTTCAATTTCAAACCCTAAAATATTCTTAATGAAAAATCGTATCAAGTAAAATCTAACCAGTATCACTTTCATACATTATTCATACTGATATTTAGCAATCACACATCACCAGTTGTATTGTTAACCCAATTCAGTCGCATTAAAAGCATGGACTCAAACGCCCACGAGTAAGGGATATGCCGACATTTAGCATATCACACATTACCCAAAATCCTTTTTTTACTTAAACTATTGAAGACCTTATTTGTACAAAAGGGATTATGAGATGGAAGTTCCAGTGAGTGACAGTATCAGACTGCTAGCCATTAAAATTCCTAGCTACCAACTTACAGTAGCAGCATCAAATTTACAATCTCACATATACAGAAAGATTGGCATGTTTGCTGCATTCACTGTTTTATCTTGTTCTTTACTGTATATATGTTCCTTTGTATCACAACATTTTCGCTTGAATCAAAATATGCATTCAAAAACATTTTTACACAACTACAAAAATAATACTATGTAGATAAATTTGTCATTCACAAGTTTGATCACACATTAACACACAACTACAAAATGAATGTTTGAAACGATTCATAGATTGATGGATAACCACAGCTTCTAGATGATTCACAGATACAGTTATACGAAGGGCATGCAGAGATGATTCATAGATTCAGTTCTATACGAAAAAAACTAAAATCAGAACTGGTTTTCATATCAAGAATTGAAAAAGTGCCAAATTCAGTAAACAAAAGCTAGTAACTTTTGTTATAAAAATATATTTTCCATAAAAGCATTAAAATGAAAAGCGTTAATAGTATAACCCTTGATTAAGCTTATTATCCAAATCCAAACAAAGCCATATCAATAAACATGGAAGGAGATTGAATAAAAGTGATTAATTCCCTCACACATGGTTGTATTTGATGGTGTTAACAAAAAAAAAATCAAGTAAGAAATGGAAAAAATAAAAGGCACATGGAATCTGAAAAAGGTTTTGGATAGCCATTGAAATGATAGATCTGAAGCAATGAAGAGAGAGACGGTCTTACCTGGTGAGAGAAAGACGAAGAACCGTAAGCACGAACGTTGAATGAAGTTGGGGATCACCTTCTGCAAGGACTCCCTGCATATCATGGTCTACTAAAAATATGAATCTCCATATTTTCTACCGTTGGATTTAGTGGATGGATAAGATTAGTTAACCATACTCTTACAATTTAACTATAATAAAACATTTCTTGGCAATTTTTTTTTTTACAAAACAAAGAAAATATTATTAATTGTTTCTCGTGTACGGCTGAACAATCCATTGGTTATGGTCGATTTTAAGGCCAAAATTTAAATCCGACACAAACTCTTGTATCATTCTTAAGATCAAATTTTGATCGATAAAATTTTAGTTTTTGACAAATTCGATTAAATTTGTTTGACAGATAAATCGGATGAGTTTAGTCGGTTTAATATTTATTGGAGTGAACCTATAAAATGACTCATTTTTTATAAATTCATAATTTTTTATTTTTTTAATGTTTTTATTAAAAAAATCAAAATTTTAGAATATCATAAAGAAGAACTAATTTTTTATTATTGAAAGAAATATTATTATTACGTGATAATATTTCCAAAATATCATTTGACATTAATTTGATCATTATCGTATTTTAAACAACAAACTAAATAATACGTAAAATTTTATATTGCATGTTTTGTATTCTTGTAAGTACACAATATTATAACATAAAAATAATATTTGAGTTGTCTTGAAGTTGTATCATAGTCCAACCCTTACACGAAACATGTAAGCGTTGAAATTTAACACAACTTTAAGACAACTCAAATATTTTTTTTTTCATCTTTCTATTAAGAACCTCTCTATTAAGAACCTTTGCTAGGGTTTTGTTATCTGTTTCAAATTCTACAACATGAAAACAACACTCTTTTGCTAAATTCACCGCCTTCTTCATGTCTATAGTTTCAACAATCTTAGGATCATTATCTTCACCTATGACAAGTGTGTTAGCTGCCATTGTTTCACCATGTTCGTTCATGAAGATAACTCTAAGTCCCCACATACCTTTAATGACAAGATTATCGTCTAACATTACATTTGATCCATCCATGATTTGATGGAGTCCAGTTGGTTTGAGGGATCATTTAGTTTCCAATCTGGGTTTTGTGGTCTTCCTCAGGTGAACCAGTCGTTTTATCTTTATCTTTATCATTTCTACGTTAACAAATATCATTTCTTCTGTTGTTAACTTGATTTTTCTCTTTTCCTAAGGTGATTGTTTCTTGCTCTTCGTTGTTTGAGGTATTCATCATATTATCATTTGATATCTTCTTTATATGTCATCATCTTGGTTCATAGGATTTGATTTGGGCTTGATTTATCCCTGATTCGGTGGAATTCAATTATTTTGAGGGATTTATTATTTTATATCAGGTTTACGTGGTCTTCCCCAAGTGAACTAATCACTTTGTAGTTTCTAGTGAATTGACTCTTTGGATTGTTGTATTTAGCAAAACAACAATATGGACAAGTGTCCAAATGTTCAAGATTGGTCTAGCTTGCTTAAGTTGTAGAAAGGACACATGTTGGGCATAATGCTCCATCATGTTGGTATGATATTTAGGTCTTACTCAATAGGCGCTCGAATGTTACAATTTGGATGAATCTTTGGAGAAAATTCACTTCTATTTTATTGCTAATTGACTTAGAAATATAATTAGGTGATTTGTTTGACAGTTGAATGAAGATTAATTCGGATTTAAATGAAGATATATATTTGAATTTAAATTGAAACAAACCGTATCTTGTTGGAGATATTCAAGTAACAAATCAAACATCCAACAGATTCTGCATTAATTCCGAACGAAATTAAAGATATTATCCAAGGAAAAAATCCCAGAGTTATTATGCTATATAAAGAGCTCAAAACCTACATTGGAAGTCAATCAATACATTGAAGATTTAGAGTGCTAGGGTTTATTTTTGATTCATTGTTATTGTTGTATGTACACCTCTATATTTTAGTAACTTGGCATAAAATGTTTGTCTAGAGTTGAAGGATGGTATTCGACATTGATTATTGAGTTGTAATCTCCAATCACGGGTTGTGTGATTGAGAAGAAAGTGATTTGGTAGTGTTAGGAAAAAGCATTGAATAACATAGGATTTGTTGTTGTTTGTAAGACTAAATGCACTAAAATACTAATAATGCATTTCCTTTCTTGCGTTGTCGACTCGGTCCCCTAGACGTAGGTGCAGTTTCACCAAACTGGGTAAACAATTATTGTGTTATTTACTACTTTTCTGCTCCATCATATAGTATTTTCTATTATGTTGTTTCTGGTGTATCTTGTTGAACCTGTTGGTGAAGCATCGCGTTCGACATCTGTCCCCTGAGGAACAAAATTTCAATTGGCATCAGAGCAGACACCCTAGCCCGTTGGGTAAGTTCTAAGGAAGATAAATTATGCTCAAAAGAGGCAATGCAAGATGGGGGATCGAACAACAAACCACTTGTATTAGATGGCACCAATTATGAAAATTGGAAGGTAATGATGGTTGTCTTTCTTAAATCCATGGGCAGTAAAGCATGGAAAGTTGTGATAAAAGGATGGATACATCCAATAATCACTTATGAAGATGGAACTATGAGCTTACAACCAGAAGTTGAATGGACTGATGTTGAAGATGAGGAAGCTCTTTGAAACTTCAAGGCTTTGAATGCTATCTTCAATGGTATGGATAATAAGATGTTCAAATTGATAAATACATGTTCAGAAGATAAGGAAGCTTGGGAGATTATCAAAATTGGGCATGAAAACACATCTAAAGTGTGCATGTCAAGGCTGTAATTTTTTACCACTAAGTTTGAGAGTTTAAGGATGAACGAAGAAGAATCAATCAGTGAATTCACATCAGATTGCGTGATATTTCCAACAACTCTTTCGCCTTAGGAGAAAAGATGTCTGAATAAAAGCTTGCCAGAAAAATTCTTAGATCATCACCTATGATGTTTGATATGAAAGTGACTACTATTAAAGAAGCTCAAGACTTGAGTAGTATAAAGGTTGATGAACTCATTAGTTCCCTGCAAAACTTTGAGATGTCCATCAATGAAAGGTTTAAAAATAAGAACAAAGGAATAACCTTTGTTTCAAATACTAAAGAAAGTCAAGAGGACATAGAAGAGACCTTGTCAGATGATATATCTCTCTTGAGTAAAAGGTTCAACAATTCCTTCAAATATATGAACAGAAAGTGGAGAACAAATATCCAAGACAAAAGGTCTGGAATTACTCCCCAGAGCAAATGAAAGATTGAAAACAAACCCAATAATGACAAAGGTACTCAATGTTTTGAGTGTGAAGGATTTGAACACATTAAAGTAAAATGTCCTACCTTTCCAAAGAAACAAAAAAAGGCACTTTCTACCACGTGGTATGATTATGAAAGTGAGAAAGAAACTGCCAACATTGGGATGGCTTATTTTGGTCAATGTGAATCTAATGGTGAATCTAATACTGAAGAAGAAGATCTTGGTTCATACAGGCTCATACTCTCCAAATGGAAAGAAGTGTGTTTATCCACAAACAATCAGAAGAAAACCATAGGAGTGCTTCAGGAGGAAATTGAGGAGCTTGCCTTAACCATCACAAGTATAAAGAAGGAAATTTTATCACTAAACTCCTAACTAGAAAACTTGTCTCATTCTGAAAGTAATTTGATAAATAGTTCAAATATATTGGATGGAAAAAATAAAGATTAATGAGTTGTCCAGAGATGGGAAGGGAATCAATGATGGGACGAGCATGGAAGATTAACATAAGAATATTATCCCAATAAAGATTGTTATTCTTGAAGAGAATACTGAAGTTCTGAGGTTAGACCAATGTCACATCATCGTGCTCTATTATAACAAAATTGTTTTGCATCATATCTTTAAGGTTTTGATGATAACAAAGTATTTCAAGAACAATAGGATATACTAACAAATGTTCATGTGTGCAGGACCATATACTAAAATTCTGAAGAAAACCTAGTACTGGTACTAAGAATTGACATTTAAAGAGAAACTAAAGATCCAGATTCTAGAAGATCAGAAGTTGAAGACCAGTCTCTAAATGACGTCAGCATCTGAATGATGTCAACATATGAAGATCCAAACTCTGAAGATTCAGACTCTGAAACATTAGCCTATGGAGATTCAGACTTTGAAGATCCAGTCAATGCAAGGATCGAGGAGATTCTAATAGGCCACTATCAGACTCTGAGGACATTTTGTCTTCATCTGATCACGTGAATACTCAAGCAAAAATATGGACAAGACAACTTAGATGCAACTTATAGTTCCTTTTGTAGCAAAGAGATTTCAAATGACACTACTACAAATAATACATTTCATGACAACAATTTCACCTCACATATTGAAAAACCGAGGTATAATTCCTGAACGCACCTTATTTTTTTATAAATATATATAATTAATTTTGTCGGTTAAATTGAAACCCGAGGGGTAAACCTATTTAGTGTACATTCTTCAAACTCCATCAGTCTCATTTTATGTTTTTCATCTCATTAAAAATGGTGCTTTCTTGAATATTTTATTTTTAATCTAAAAGTACGCTATATTTCACCTCGATTTTCTTTCCAACCGAGGTGGATATGTTTCTCTGGTAAATATATAGCTTTAGCTTATAGCATTCAGTTTCACTTTTTTAAACAACACAACAAGAACCCTAAGAGTCCTTTACAAAAGAGCCCTAAACAACGAGAGCCATAAACACATATCATCTTCAATGTGAAGATGTTATGTGTTTGGTGCTCTCGTTTCTTCTTCAGATATCCGAATCATTTTCTTTTACTTCTTCTTTAGAGATTGGGTACGTTAAACATCACTACTAATATTATTGTCATATTATTGTTGTTGTTGTTATTGCTGTGGTGGTGGTGGTAGTGGTGTTGATGAGATTCGAAACCAAGAGGTTTTCTTGTTGTTTTGTTGTTGTTATTGATGTTGTTTTTGTCAATGTTTTTTTTCTTGTTGTTGAGACCCTAAATCCTAGAGGTTGTTTATTGACGTTGTTGTTCTTGATATTGTTGTTGATTGTTTTTTTTGTGTTGTTGTTTAATGTAAGTTGTTGCTTTTTAGTTGATTTTATTATATCTATATTTTGTATTTTAGTTGTTGTTATTGTGTTTGATTAGAGATTGATATTGATATTGAGATTATGTTTTATGTGATTCTTTGTGCAACTCTCATCTTGTTCTGTCGAATTAAGTTTATTATATCTAATGTTGATTGTTTGTTTCACTAACCTCTTTTTAAACATATAACCTTGTAAATTGATTTTGAAAATAATCATATGAAAAATTATGTTTTATCTGAAACTTATATTACACTAATTAATGGTTTTCTAGCATTCTGCAACTCATTATTCATCTCATGTTATTTTATTATTAAAGTCTCTCTAATACTTTTAGTTTTCGTTCAACTTTGTTCAATATTTGTTCATTTTTCAAAGCATCAAATTTTATGCTTTCAAGAATGAATTAGTAGAAAAGAAAGTGTTGAAGAAAGAACTTGAAACATTTGAAAGATTTTAATCATAAAATAATGTGAGATTAATGATGAGTTGCAGGATGCTTCAAAATCACTAATCAAGGTAAGTTGTTCTTCAAATATAATACAATTGTTCATATAATGATTTTTCTAACCAATTTTGAAAAGTTATATGTTTAGTATAGGATTTAGTGAAATAAGCAATTCACATTAAATTTAGTAAATTCAAAATTATTTTAGCCCTTGGTTTTATAAGATAACTGAGGTGAAAACATGAAATGTGAAGGTGGCAAGAAACACAAGAAATAAGGGTTTAAATTAAGTTTCTAAAAACAAAAGCTTTTTCAAAATTAACTCAATAAAGCAATAACACGAATAAGAAAAATAACAAAGTTATTTTTATACTGGTTCGCTCATAACGAAACTACCTTTAGTCCTCCCTACCAAGGTAATTTCGCCTTCTCAATAAGGACTTAATCCACTATAATCAAAAGCTAATTATAGATACCACAACAAACCGTCTTTGTCTTCTTGAGTCTATCTGACTAAAACCTAGTCACTCAAGGAAACCACTCAAACAACTTTGAGATTTATAAGTTTGTGTTTACAAAGAATGCTTCTAAGAAAACAAATTAACACAAGTTAAATATAATGAATATCTAACACAATAAAGAGCAACAACTCTTGTGTGTTTACAAAGACTATACACATAAAATATTTACTTAAACAAAAACGTGTGCATGAGCGTAGTTTTAGCATAGTGAATTAGCTTGAGCATTAGCATTAGCTAGCAATTTCTTCCAATCTTCCAATTCTTCTTTATATAGACAGTTAAAAGATCCGTTGGAGGGTAGAATTATAATAGAAAATTGTAGTTGTCTCTTTATGAAACGATTTGCATATAGGGGACAAAATGGTACAATAGTAATATCCTTAGCCCACAAAATCAGCGCAATGGAGGGAAGGGTAATCTTGTAATATGTACTATTTTTCTGATGCAAAACCTTTTGATCTTATCTTTTAATCTTCAGAGGCTTCTGATGAAATGACGTTGAAGCATGCTTAGAAGGATCAAGATACTAGTTGATAGGATCTTCATAACCTCGGTCTTCAGAGTCTTGACATAGTTCGTCAGAACTTGGTTTTCAGAGTCTTTAGATCTTGTTCTTCATAATCTTCAGAACTTGAGTACAAAATCTTGAAGGCCGACAATCCTTCAGACTCTCTGCAATCAGAGTCACAACCAGAATATTTAGCATAAACGTTCATCATAATCGTTGTCTAAGAGCTTTCTAGAACTTGACATCATCTTATAAAGCACTTGTATCTCTTTAGAGTCCGAGTGTGTTGATTCTAGAATCTGATGATGCCACACGTCAATGCTTCAGAATCAGAACCTGTTAGCAAAATCTACACACTAGATAAAAACCACTAGTGTATAAAATTGTTCTCTAAGAAACAATGGTTTGTTATCATCAAAACTAAAGGCCAGATGCAGAACCAAATCTTGTTCTTACAGTATATCCGTCGGTGAAATGAAAAAACCGAGGTGACATGTGTTTTCTCCCTTTCAGAATTCCAAAAAGGTCTCCTTAGGGATTGAACCCATGACCTTTACACATACCCTTCAATTTTTTTAAAACCGAGAGGTAAAATGTGTACTTTTTATGACGCCCTTCGTTACGTTGCTTTTTCAGCCGAGTTTAATGCATTTCGCTTCTGGGGTTAAATGTGTTATTTTGTAGTAGTGTGAGCTTTCAACGATATTAACCATATCAAGAAACATCTCAACGTCTCTGAATCAAGCTTCTGAAAGAATCTCTTGTGCAAACTCTTCAACGACTCTTTTCTTTATCTCTATATAAGAAGCTGAAGACTTGAAGAAAAATAATGAGTCCTTGACATTTAAAGAGTTATTACTATGTCAAACAAAAAGCATAAGTTTAACATAGAATTTATTAACACTTGTTTATTCTAGAAATTCTTAAGTCTCAAAGAGTCTTTCTATTTTGTATATTGTCTACACCTCTGACTGTATATAAAGTGTAGTTTTCACAATCTCTTAACTGGAAGTTAGAGTTTAAGAAGTCTCTTGCTAAGTGCTTGAGCATTTGGAGCCTTTTGCTTGTGTGCTTGATCATTAGAGGGAGATAAGTTCTCTCAACTTCAAAACTCAAACATATACCACCAATATCCTTCTCCTCTTTATCAAAACATGCAACCTACATCCCCTCCTCCAATTTCCGTCCTCCACCCTTAACAATATAACAACCACATCTTTCACGTAAAAATGGACCAACCTTTTCTTTTCCCCAAACAACTACCTCCAACACACTCACTCCAAACCACTTATCTCTTTTTATTTTCTAAATCTCAACAAAGCTCAACCCCACTTCATTACCTCTCAATAATATTTCACCTTCAAATCCAAATCCTCCCATACACAACCACTTCAGCATGCGTTCTCACAACAACCAACCATACTCCAGACGACCATTACCTTCCTTTTCACACTTCTAAAAACAAACTCTTCACATTAACACCCACCAACCAAACACACATGCCATACTTCGTCCTAACCAAAAACTACCACAAACACAACCTTACTGTCGTACCAACTCCGGCGAGCAACAACACTCCCTCCACGAGTTGCTCCATTTTTGAACCAGTGTTTGCAACAAAGCACAACATAACTCACAGATAACACTCTCAAACTCGCTCCACACAACCACTACAAAACTCAAACTTCGGAGAGCAGTCACCATTCCGCTGCCATCACCAACTTCCGATAACAACATCATTAATTCATCAATAACATTCCACCTTTGGTAACGCTTCAACAAGTTTTCTTTTGCATTTGCTGCATTTCGCTACGTATCTGTTATGTGATGTTTATTTAGTTTCAAATATCGATTGTATATGTTTAATTTATTAGTTGTACCATATAAAGTGTTTATGTGGATTAAGTGAGAAGGCAACGACAATGATTTTAAAGTTAATAAAAGATGCATTTGAATATGCAAACATTCCAAGTTCGTTTTATGAAGCCAAGATATAGTTTTTTATTGATAAGAAGTCTAACTTGTCTGTAACTCGTGTGAGACATATCTTTTTTGTTTCTTATCCCTAATTAGTGTATGAGATTCTTACTTTTTATGTTGATTCATCATTATAAAAATATTTTAGTAGAAATAATTTAAAGAAAAATAAATAATATTATATTTAAAAATATTTTAGTAGATAATAATTAAAATAAAATAAAAATACTTCAAATAAAATAATACTATAAACAAAATTATGACGTTTTGAACCGTTAGGATGTTGAACTCACGACAGTTTGAAACCGTCGCAATCAACAATAAAAACAAAAATCAAACAACAAGATACGACTATTGGTAACCGTTGTAATAAACAATAAAAACAAAAATTAGTATGAAAGTTACGACGATTTCTAACTGTCACAATCAACAATATACACGTGAATCAAATGGAAAATTACGACGGTTGGTAACCGTTGTAATACACAAGAAAAACAAAAATCAAACAAAAAGTTATGACGGTTGGTAACCATCGTAATATGCAGATTACGTTGTTTACCTACCTGTCGTGAGAGATAACGATGGTTGGTGTGATGGTTTTGACAACCGTCGCACTATGGCCTTGCGACGCACTTTTCTGCGATAAAATTGCAACCGTCGTAACCTGCAAATTGCGACGGTTCTAACCGTCTTAACCTACCAAAATGAACCGTCGCAAATTTCCAATTTTCTTGTAGTGGATGAGTGTTGCATATAGATTGAGTGTTGCAGTATTTATAGATGTGAAAGTAAGTTGAGTGTAAGCTTAAAGGTAAGTTGCATTCACGGGAAAAATTATTTTGCATGTGATATGTGAACATGCGCCATTGGTAAGGGCGCATGAATGTCTTTTTGCATGTGATATGTGAACCCGGTCCATTAGTAAGGGCACATGTGTTTGTCCTTTTAGGGAAGGGGAATCCTACATGGAATCATGCAAGGCGCATGCATGGAATCGTGGCAGAGGTTCTTGTAGTTTGAACCCTAGGTTTATGTAAGGTTCTTCGTATAAGCCATTGCAAATGACGCATAAGTTATATCTATATAGCATGCGTCAATCCCTTTGGTGCATACATTAATTTATGTTTCTTCACCATTTATCCTATTTAACTACATGCTAATACATGATCAATGCACTCACTATCAAATCTGCATCTTACAAAAATATCTTCATTGCCACATTACATGATCAATTGCGATATCGATGGTGAAATATTTGAGTGTCAGTTATTCGGTTTTTGTTTTCGTAACACAGAAGTAACTCAGTTTACAATAAATAGACAATCAAATTTCCACATTTGAAACAAAGAATAGAAAAGAAATTGCAGTGTAGTCAGGTGGGACAAATCATCCACAAAAATCCGGTGTTTTTTATAGACAACCAAGTAAAGTTTTATCAGTTAAAGATTCGAGATGATGGTGATGTTCACCATATGTTTCTCAGTCATGAACAATCTGAGTTCAATGATATTGAGTATATATATATATATATATATATATATATATATATATATATATATATATATATATATATATAACAAAATCAATTATCTCAGTTTGTTGATCCGTCACAAGTGTTTTATGAAACTGATGACGATGAACAAGCTGAAGTCGATGTTGTTGACGAGGAAGAAGAAGAAGAAAAGTTATTGGTTGATGAAAAGGTGAACCATGAAACTGTTGACCACCAGCAAAATCCATTACCGTCTAGTCAAGTATATTGTCTACCCCAACACATGACAAACTTGAATTTGGATGCAGATGAACCTTCGTTGGATATATTTTATAATCCTTATGTGTAAATTCAAAGATAATTGAAAGAAGGAGACAAATTTCGCACAAGAGAAGACTGTGTCAGAGCCATTAAAAAGCATCACATGGAATTATCAGTTGATTATAAGATTGATCAAACTAATGCAACGAGGTATAAGATTTATTATCGAAATGAGCTCTGCCTGTTCCGGTTGTCAGCATCTTACCGGAAGAGGAGTGATTCTTGGGAGATAGGTTATATGGGTCCAGTTCACACATGCTTAATCATGAACCCAATGCAGGACCATCGCAAACTCAACTCTTAGTTAATATCCGATGGAATTTTGTTTTTCATTAGCGATAGTCCGTCATTAAAGGTGAGTACAATAATCTCACATATTGTTATACAATACAACTATACCCCATCATACAGGAATGCATGGATATCTAAGACTAAGGCAGTTGAATTTTTTTTTGGCAATTGGGAGAAGTCATACAAAGAACTTCCAAAATACTTTATGGCACTTAAGCATTATGCTCCAGGGACTATTGTCACTTTGGAAACGTCACTGATATATACCCCAAACAGGACTTGTGTTGGTGGTAATGTCATATTCCACCCACTCTTCTGGGCGTATCAACCATGCACCAAATGTTTTTCTTTCTGTAAATCTATTATACAAATTGATGGTACATGGTTGTACGGGAAATATAAAGGAATGCTACTGATGGCAGTGGCACAAGATGACAACATCAACATTTTTCCAATCGTCTTTGCACTAGTTAAAGTGGAGACTGTTGGGGGTGAAGTTTTTTCCTAAAAAATCTCCGATTGCACGTTGCTCCTCAGTCTAACTTATGTTTGATCTCAGACAGACACCCTTCAATTGTGAGTGCCTATAAAATCATTGATAATGGCTGGTAGGATCCTTCTTCAATGCATGTCTACTGCATTAGACATATCGCTCAAAATTTCATGCAGGAGCGGGAGATCAAAGACAAAACATTGCGGAAGAAGGTTGTCAACGTAGGGTATACATTAACAAAACCTTCCTTCAAACACTACCACAAAGACATCAAATTGTCAAACGCATATGCAGTAAGGTGGATCGATAATATTCCATTGGAGAAGTGGACTATGGCATACGACAATGGTCAATGATGAGGCCACATGACAACAAATCTTGTGGAATCTATGAACTCTATCTTCACAGGCATCACAAACCTACCAATAATCGCTTTAGTGCAAGCAACCTATTTTAGGCTATGGGCATTGTTTGAGATCAGACATTTCAAATGGAGTTCCGTATTATAATCTGGGAAGTTGTTCAATGATGCTTCAATGAAATTCATTAAAGAGGAAGTTGCCAAAGCTAACACACATGTGGTCACGGTGTTTGTCCATACTAAAGGTTGGTAAAGTGTTGCTGAGTCAATGGATCAAAATGAAGGCATACCGAGGGGACACTATCAAGTGGAACTAGATAGGCAGTGGTGCGACTACGGAAAGTTCCAAGCCTTTCGTATGCCTTGCTCCCATGTCATAACGACATGTTCAAAGGTTCGACATGATCATTCGAACTTACTATCTGATGTTTACAAAGTCATAAACCTTTATAATGTTTACAAAATTAGCTTTTCGGTGGTAGCAAAAGAGGATTATTGGCCTGCATATCAAGGGAACATTCTTGGCAGAATGAAATAATGCGAAGAAAGAAAAAGGATCGTCTAAACAACACCCGTATTCGAACCAAAATGGATACGACAAACAAAATGGTTAGATTATGTAGTTTATGTCGCCAGCTCGGTCATAATCATACTAACTGTCCCAGTGCTGAAACAAGTACAACAAGATAATTTTAATTGTAACTATTTTACTTTATATTAAAAACAACATTTATTTCATATGATAAGCAGAACAAATACAATATTAAACAACAATAACACCAGAAACTACAACAAATAAAATGGCATCACAAACAAATACAAACAACATAACTATGCAATTACAACCATCAAAACAATTTTCTGAGAAGTGTACATCATCCTGTGAACGTCTCTGTCAGTTTTAATATTGGCCCAAAAACGAACTTCTCCATTTTGGTTGAACATCGTATTAAGTCATTGAACTCTTCTGATCCTTTCACCATCCGAAGTGCATCCATCTAACCAACGATTCAAGGTCTTGTTAAGATGTTCGAACGTAACTATATTCCAAAGTCGGATCTTCATCGGAGGCTGGAATGCTGAAAAGATTAAATCGATATTTCTCTTGTGAATATAAGGACACAAGTATGAATGTGCAGACATTTTAAAGAAAATTGAAGGAGATTGAAGGAAAATGGAAGGATAGGGTAAGAAGTTGTGTGAGAAATTATGAGAGGGTGATGTTGTCTTTATAGATGGAGTGGTGGAGCAGTAGCCACATGTATTGACGCACACATAGAATGCACTATGCATGCACCATTCCATGTGGTGCCTACACATGACCTACACATATATGCGTCATTACATGTGGCGCCTTCACATGCATGTGCCATTGCATGTGGTGCTAATGAATAACATTTTCATTGGATGCGTCAATGCAACTGCGCCTAGGTCTGATGTTTTTTGAAAAGTGATTATTTTGATAAATATTTTAAAAAAATGATTATTTTAGAATTTTAATTGAAAAAATGATTATTTAAAAAAAATCAAAATTAAGTGATTTTTTAAAATTTTGATATTAAAAAAATTTTTAAATAAAATGATGAAATATCAAAATAAAATTTTAAAAATAATTATTTAAACTAAATTTTTATTTGAAACTTTTATGAAAAAAAAATTATAAAATTTTTTATCTAAAATTTTATTACACTATAAAAATCATTTTTAAAAAATCAAAATAAATATGGCGAATAATACTAAAAGACAACAAGTGATTTTCTCTATTTGTGTTAAATGGATGTAATCTCTAATCTAATCTAATATGTTGCATATGTTTTTGTGTCTTACCTACTAGCTAAATCAATAAAGAATTGTTTAAGAGTGACTTTAACTAAAAAAGGTATATAGACAGTGATAAATGAAATAGAAGGGAAAAGTAAGTAAAATGTATCGAGAGATGGAGTTCTCATTTTATAAAAATACGTGATTGATTTAGAATAAAAATATATTTTAAAATAAATGATTAATTATAATTTTTAATATATTTTTTTCAATTTATTATTTAATTAATATTATTTTTATTATTCCTAATATTTAATAAAACTATTTTATTAAAAATATCATTCTCTTTCATATTTTTTTTAATTCGTGTGAAATGATTGATTTGAATATTCTTTATAAAAAAAATATAATATTATGATGTTAAATGATGTGACACGTTTCATTATTATATTTATTATGTTATACTGACACTTTCATTTTCATTTATATATTTGATCTTTAAATTTTTTTTACACGTCATATCACGTCAATTTCTATTACCAAATGTGGATAGAAGATTAAAAATATAAACTATAAATATTTAGAGATGATTCTTAAAAAAAAAACTCCCTCCAATTTTTATTATAATAGGAAATCTACTTTTAAAATTTATTTAATAATTAGTATACCTGACTCATACATCAACCATTCCATAAATATAAAATGTGAAATTTCTTTTCTAATAAGGACTAGAGGGAGTATAATACTCTATAGATTAATTTATTTTAAATAATAGAGACCAGATACTATATTGATTAGTCAAAGTAAACCAATTGTCCACACACACATCGGTCGTATTTATCATGCATTTGGTCTTGGTTCTTGTGTAGTGTCATCGTCAAGTACGAAAATCCGGCAAAATTCGATGCACTACTTCATTAAATAAATTCTTTTCAAACATTGAAAAATATACTATAAAATAAATATTAAAAAAACAATTAACAAGTAAATATTGAAATTGAAATCAGTATAAAAGTTGGATTGGATTTTGAGGAGAGGGAAAGTAAAGTGAGTGAGAGAGAGAATATTAGAGATGTCAGGGAAACACGGGAGCGGAATATTAACTGTACTTATACTGCTTGCGTTGCAGTTGCAGGTACTACTGGTCGGAGGTGATTACATCCCGCCGGCCAAACCAGGCGGTTTCCTTTACAAGAATCGTCACTTCGATTACGATACCATTCGGATTGAAGCTTTCTACGATCCTTTGTGCCCTGACAGCGCTGATTCATGGCCGCCTCTTATACAAGCTCTCGATCACTACGCCGCTCGTGTTTCCCTCCTTGTTCATCTTCTTCCCTTACCGTTTGTCCTCTAATGTCTCTCTTTTTCTTTCGATTACGATATTCGATGATTTTTGCATGCTCTATACAGATTAAATCATGTGATGTATTTTAATTTTTGGTTTTGATAATTGCAGTTATCATGACAATTCTTTTGTTGCTTCTCGTGCTTTGCACATAGTGAATGGTTTGAATAGATCTGCTACGTTTCCAGTGCTGCAGTCGTTCTTCAAGTATCAGGTTGGTTAGTTTTGCAAATTATGTATTAGAATTTCCATTGCTTTTGATTCTTTGAGTGAGTTTGCATCTTGGATTAGAATTAGATAGATTGTTTCAAAAAAGTTGTTTTCAAATTTGCATGGATTTTTCAAGGTGATTCACATGGTGAGTGAGCTTTGCAGACTCCTCTGAAAAATTTGGGTCATTTTCCGTGTCAGTGTTGGACACCAACACCGACACGACATTGACATTTGTGGTTCCGTTCAATTTATTCATTTTTTTAAAATTATTATGGTATTAACGTGCTGGTGCTGTGTCCGGTTTCTGTATCGGGGTCCGTGCTTCAAGTTTCGTGCAGGTTCACATGATACCGGTGTCGATGTGTCAGTCCCGATGTTGTATTTGGTGTCCATACTTCAAGTTTCGTGCATGGTTCACATGATACCGGCAGCAGCTTGTGAGTGCCGGTGTTGTGTCTGTATAAGTGTTCATGCTTCAAGTTTCGAGGAGGGTTGACATGATAAAAGTTTCTTTGTTGAATCTAGACATTTGTATTTAAGGAATTTTCACATGCAATCCGGATCCTGAAACATATCTATAGATTATTGTTCTCTCTATCATTCTGCTGAAACATGTGTAAAAAATATGCAAAAATATAAACCCTTTCATAACCAATTTGTAGCAAACTAGGATTGTAGTCTTGCTTATTTTAACATGGTTGATGATCAAAATACACGTTTTAATCATTAGAGTTTAAACCACACACACATGATATAATCTTTTGCTGTTCTAATTTGCATTTTCCCTTCTTTCTGTAAGAAAAGTTATTATGTTTTCTTGCTCACTAAATCTAGTGCACACCCTTTACCAGGAGAAATTCTATGGTGCTCCGACACGTAACTTGTCTAGAGCAACTATTGTAGATGAAATAGTGAAGTTTGTAGCATCTGTAGTTGGGAACTCTTATCAGACTTCTATTAAGAACGGCTTCAATGACACAAACACAGATCTCCTGACCAGGGTTTCTTTTAAGGTAAGGCAAAATCTTTTATCTTTTTGGTTGTGTTCAGATCAATTTCTTTGTCTAGAATATAATTGAATTTGAAATTATTTTATCTAAGATTAACATTTTTCATATCACAGCGCTTTGATTTAATCCTTCCTGTTTGATTAATCTAAGTTTCTTTGAAATGCAGTATGCTACTTCGAGAGGGGTGTCTGGAACGCCTTTTTTCTATGTAAATGGATTCGTGTTGCCGGATGCCGGAAATGCTCTTAATTACAGCGATTGGAGGAATGTTATTGACCCATTGATTGGTGCAAAGAAAAGCATCTAAAATGAAGAATCCTATCACTACATGTTTAAAGGTTTATGAAGTTCAGTTGTATTAGCACTTCATTAGTGAAAAAATAAAGAATCCAAACACTGTATCTGCAGATCAATAGCTGTGAATGTCCCAAATACGATCCATTTGAAATAAAAGAATGTCCCAAATACGAGAGATAACTTCTTCATTGCTTTCCTTCAGATTTGTAATATCTCAAATATGATATTATCCAAAATTACCATATTCTAAATATTATATATTGGTCATGATGCATACAATAGTGCATAGATGACATTAGTGTATGCGAACACAGATTTTATAACAATTGTGCACATAATAGAACATGTTTGATACTAAGATCAAAATACTCAGATGAACAAAATAAACAATAAAGTTTCCAATGCTCCTCAAGTCATTTTCCTATCCTTTGCTTGAACTTTGTTCATCTGAAAAGTATTCAACAACATGGGGTGAAATATTCCTATCTCAGTGGAGCCTTACTAAACCATAAATTCTCTCGGTTAAAAGGCCAGCCAATACTCATAAAATATCAAACCATAACACTCGCGTGACATGAGATAAGCAAAGGGATTCGAGGCGAAATCTACCTTATACAATGTAGGAATATCGATGCATTCGCTCTAACATGCCATGTTCACTTCAGGAGGCGGTTAGCTTCGCGGAACGTTAACTACCTACTACTACCTACTAATGCTTTTCAAATCATGCCTAATTTTACAATTTATATGTCTTCCAAACTAATCCTTTCCGTTAAGTCAAGTTTTACGATACAATCTACCGTCTTGTTAAGTCAAGTTTTACGATGCAATCTACCGTCTTGCCCAAATTAACCTCTCATATTATCAAACGACATTTCAGACATGCACAAAAAGTCTTGAAATCCCCTACTTGAAATCCCCTACTTGTAACTCAATTGATTCCTTTTGGAGCCAATATTCACAAATACTCACTATCTCAAAGTACAACTTCGTACCCATGCACTCATTACTAATTTACTCATGGACCATCCTAGGGCTACTCCGACTTCTTTATTGATTTTACTCAATCATTAAGAAAACACAACGTAACTAACAAGATTTTTCATTGAACTAATATTATCACTTGTCCTAGGTGAAATTACATATTATTTCAACTCTTTTAACACCAAAACATGGATTTTTCTACTAATTAATAATGTACAATTATTCCATTCAAACTCCCTAAAAATGAGTTATTAAAAATGAGTTCATCAATTGAGGAAAATTTGGGACAAGAAAATTAAGAAAAGTGAAAAAAGGAAACAACTACGATCTACCTGTAGCTACTGCTACAACCTGTAGTCAAACCCATAAAAGTCCCCTTTCAACAAAACAAGGTTTTCCCATGTGAGTAAACTCAAAATTTATACATTTACCAAATTTATGTATTTTCTCATAAAACAAAACAATTTTTCGGTAATACATAATAAAAAAAAGGAAAAGCATAACAAAACATATCATATGCATGCAACTTTAAATCAAGCAAAACAAACATCATTTCATGGATCAAACCCAAGCCCCACATGCAAGAAACACCACAAAACATAACATACAACAAATCATATGCATGCAAAATTAAATCAAGCAAAACAAACATCATTTCATGGGTCGAACCCAAGCCCCACATGTCAGAAACCTATTTGTTGCTACCCAAATCAAAACCTAAAGGAAACACTACCTTTTAGAGGAAAAATATGAAATTGAGTACATGAGGATGATGTTTCTTGATAATCCAATAACTTTCACTCTCTTCTTCTTCTTCTTCTTCTTCTTCTTCTTCTTGCAGCTACCTGTTATTAACAAGTCATCGACATAGAGACACAGTATAAGCAATTCACTCTTACTTCTTCTTACATATACTCCATGTTCAGATTTGCACTTCACAAATTCCTTCTCCCTTAGAAAACCATATATCTTCTTGTTCCAAGCTCTTGGAGCTTGTTTAAGTTCGTATAGGGCTTTATGCAGCCTGCACACCTTTCTTTCTTCGCCATATTTCATAAACCCAACTAGTTGTGCAACATAAACTTCTTCTTCCAAGGGACCATTAAGGAATGCACATTTCACATCCATCTGACACATCTGCCAGTTGTTCATGTTTTCTAGACCAACAACCAACCTGATTGTTTCAATCCTAGAAAAATATGAACTAATATTAAGAAAACACAACGTAACTAACAAGATTCTTCATTGAACTAATATTAGAAAATGAGGATGATGTTTCTTGATAATCCAAGAACTTTCACTCTCTTCTTCTTCTTCTTCTTCTTCTTCTTCTTCTTCTTCTTCTTCTTCTTCTTCTTCTTCTTCTTCTTGCAGTTACCTGTTATTAACAAGTCATCGACATAGAGGCATAATATAAGCAATTCACTCTTCTTCTTACATATATTCCATGTTCAGATTTGCACTTCACAAATTCCTTCTCACTTAGAAAACCATATATCTTCTTGTTCCAAGCTCTTGGAGCTTGTTTAAGTTTGTACAGGGCTTTATGCAGTCTGCACACCTTTCTTTCTTCGCCATGTTTCATAAACCCAGCTGGTTGTGCAACATAAGAACAAGACACATGCCTGCAAGGTTGCAAGAATGTGTGATTACATCAAATGATGTGGTCGATGAATAAGGTTAGCTGGTACATTATGTTTGCTATGCAGATGTCGAACCTGTCAATGTAGATGAGGCATTGAAAGATTCGAAGTGGATGAAAGCAATGGATGAAGAACTGAAGTCAATCGAAGTCAACAACACTTGGTCACTTGTCGAATTGCCCCAAGACAAGAAGGAAATCGATGTGAAGTGGGTATACAAGAAGAAATTGAATCCCAAAGGAGAAGTGACTCGACACAAGGCGAGACTTGTGGCGAAAGTATTTCTTCAGAAAGAAGGAATCGACTTCGATGAAGTTTTTGCACCTGTTTCTAGGATTGAAACAATCAGGTTGGTTGTTGGTCTAGAAAACATGAACAACTGGTAGATGTGTCAGATGGATGTGAAATGTGCATTCCTTAATGGTCCCTTAGAAGAAGAAGTTTAGGTTACACAACCAACTGGGTTTATGAAACATGGCGAAGAAAGAAAGGTGTGCAGGCTGCATAAAGCCCTGTATGAACTTAAACAAGCTCCAAGAGCTTGGAACAAGAAGATATATGGTTTTCTAAGGGAGAAGGAATTTGTGAAGTGCAAATCTGAACATGGAGTATATGTAAGAAGAAGTAAGAGTGAATTGCTTATACTATGCTTCTATGTCGATGACTTATTAATAACAGGTAGCTACAAGAAGGAGATCGTAGACTTCAAAGGTGATCTCAACAAGGAATTCGAAATGCCAGATCTAGGTGACTTTCATATTTCCTCTGCATAGAATTCTACAAGAGTGGTAGAGGTTTGATGATTCACCAAAGAAAGTATGCATGCGAAATACACAAGAGATTTGAGATGTAAGATTGCAACCCAACTTCGACTCCAGCTGAGCCCAGATTACAACTGTCGAAAGATTCAGATGAAGATGATGTAGACCCAACCCAATATAGAAGACTTATTGGGTCACTTAGATACCTTTTTCATACAAGACCTGACTTAGCATACAATGTAGGTATGGTGAGTAGGTTCATGCAGAAGTCAAAGGTATCACATCTAGCAGCAACAAATAGGATACCAAGGCATCTGAAAGGAACTCTCGACTATGACATTTTGTTTCCTACAACTGATGAAGGAAAATAATGCAAATTAGTGGGATACACCGACTCAAGTTGGTGTGGTGATGTTGAGGATCGAAAAATCACAGCGGACTATGTGTTTATCCTCGGTGGTGCACCAGTTGCTTGGAGTTTGAGAAAAGAGCCAGTAGTGGCATTATCATCGTGAGAAGCAGAATACATAGCTGATTCTCTTTGTGCATCTCAAGCAACATGAATGGTGAATCTGGTCGAAGAAATAACAGTGAAAAGTCATGAAGCAATTACCATGAAGATCGACATCATGTCGGCTATCAATCTGGAGAAGAATCCGATAGCACATGGTTGAAGCAAGCACATAAAGATGAGGTTCCATTATCTTTGAGAGCAGGTAGTAGATGTGAAGATGAATGTGGAATACTGCAGAACTGAGAATCAGATTGCAGACATCATGACGAAGGGAGTGCAAGTCGAAGTGTTCAGAAGACTAAGAGCTATGATGAATATAGTAGGGGTGGCAAAACGGACCCGACCCGCTGGGCATGCCCGTTTTGTCCGCACTTTAGTGCGGGGCAGACCAAGGATTTAGGCCCTCACCCTCTAATATGTCCGCCCGCCCCGCCCTGTTTTTTTCACGGGCTTTTGCGGGCACGTGTATTTACATAAACTTTTGCATTTTTAGGCTTAAAGAGTGCGCTGTCCGCAGGCTTTCCCCGCCCCGCCCTCACTTTTTTGCGGGGCGGACCTAAGTTTTAGGCCCACATCCTCAACTATGACCGCCCCGCCCCGTCCCATTTTTTGCGGGTTTTGCGGGGCGGGCCTAAACGGGGCGGGCATGCCCGTTTGCCACCCCTAGAATATAGATAACTTATACACAATGAATTAGGTGGTGTATTGAATTGTAATTCCTTGTGTCGAAGCAGGTTGCTCGACAAAGTAAGGAAGTGTCGAACTACTTATGCCTATTTTAGTAGAGTTGGCTATTTTGGGCTTTTATAGTTTTGGGCTTTGGCTTGAGGTCCAAGT